>NC_064875.1:9768966-9773966 GCF_943734745.1 Anopheles darlingi | reverse complement strand
AATAAAGAATGTCAAATTAATTGACTCAGGAATTGAGGCAAAGACAACGAGATGAAGAGAGAGAAAGAGAGAATGAGTCCACATAAGCACCAACACAGGCGACACATGTTGTTTGCCGGGCGGCTGTATTGGCCGCCACACTCGCCACACGCAAGTATATCCAGAAAACCTCTTCGAAAACAGAATTCATCATAAGGCGGGGCAGGAAGTTGAGCTGGCAGCAAATTGTAAATTATTGAGATCGTGGCCACGACGTTCCCGTACTCGTGGCCGCGGATCTTGAATCATAAACCAAACACAACACGACAAAAGAAAAAAACAGCCCACATTAAAACATTTGACAACGACCACTGCCACCGCCGACGCCGTCGCCGTCGCCGTCGCCATCGCAGCATTGCAGGAGAAGGCGGACGAGTCGGAGGATCGAGATTGATGATCGAACGAACGAGCGATGGTGGTGGTGGTGGTCGGTGGTGGTTCCGTATGGGTTCCGATGATTGATTGAATTCAACCCGCAACACGCTTTTTAACGACGATCGCACGGGCAATAAATTGAAATTAGCTCAATTTGCTGGGAGTGCTCCATTATTTCAAATCTAACTCATCACCATCACCGAGGCGCAGCTCGCGGTTCTGGTATGATTTGCGCTCATTGATGAGTTGCCGTGGTGCCCGGCGGTTGCTATAGGGAATGAAAGTATTGACGCGATGCAGTCCAAATGTGGTAACGTACGATAGAGAGTTCAATCAAATCCCTAAAGCACCATTTTTTTCCGTTTGAACATTTTTATAACCCAATGTCGTCTCGTCGAAAAACTAAATCATAAACGTCAAGACGCCAGGGTTTCTGGTAGAAAGTCACAAAGTCAATGTTAGGCAAGCTAAAATCAGAAGAACTAAACCTTTGGCTTACTTGGATGCTCTTCCAGAAACTCGTGGTTGGACGCCTCGTCATCATCGTCGTCATCGCTGTGCGTTGCCGAAAGTCGCGCCGATCCGGCGGGACTCAGCTTCGGTGATGAGGTGCTCGTCTCGCCACTGCCGCCGACGCCGCCGCCGCTGCCACCAAGCTGCGCGTGCGGATGGTGCGAATGGGAGTGTGGTCGCTTCTGCAGGGACTGCCCTGCTCCGGTCGAGCTACCGACGGTCGACGGTTTCGTGTCAAGGTCCATCTCTTCGCCACCGGATGCCCGGTGATGTTGTTCGATCAGCTCCAGATCACAGGAACTAGGGCGGACGGAAGCGGAGGTGGCTGTACTCGGTCCAAGGGAGCCGGAATGGTGAGGTTGCAGGGGAGAAACGGATCCGTGGAGTGATGTCTGTGGATGCAGATCCTTCACCGTGGACAGCGAAGATCCGGTGGAGCTCGCTGGCGAGGGTTTCGACTTGCTGGCGATCAGCTCACTGCCACTCGAACTAAGACCAAGCCTGTGAAGCGAGTAGGTCAACATGTTGTATCAAGAAGATGTTCTTCATGCCAAGATCTGTGGTTGTACTGCCTCAAATGATTCCCTTACCTATTGATTGCACTATCGGACGGTGATCTGGGGCTTGCGATCTGGACGTTCACTTGCAGGTGGCCATTGCTGGGCAGACTAACCGGTGAAAGGGCCCTCTTCAGTGGGATCGATTTTTCGTACGACGAAGAAGAGCAGGAGGTATAGCTGGCCGGTCTGCTCAGGTTAGTGGCCGGCGGTGAGGAGGCCACGAGCGAGATCCGCTTGGGCGAATCCCCAGCCGTCCCTAGACTGACCTGGAACGACTTTACCCGCAGCGTGTCAGGAGTAGCCCGGCCAGGTCCAGTCGCTGTAGACGTGGCGAGCGAATGAGCTATCTGTTGTTGATGTTGCTGCTGCTGCTGCTGTTGCTGTTGCTGTTGCTGTTGCTGCTGCGATGCTAGACTACTGGCGGCTATGGTTGAGGACGTCGAGGACGATCCACTAGACCTAAGCTTGCCGCCGCCCTCCCCATGTTGATGATGGTGTTGTTGATGATGATGATGATGATGATGATGGTTGGCGTAATGCAGGGGTTTGGGAGAGTGTTCCTGCTGCTGATGTTGCTGATGCAGCGAATGGTTAGCGGCTGAGTTGAGCAGCTGGGCCGATAGTAGACCCGGTCCGGGTGTTCCCGCCGTATCTCTTGGAGTGGCGAACAGATTCGCTCCACTGGCGGCTGCGGCAGCCGCTGCGGCTTGCGCCGCCTGAGAGCTCAGTGAATCACTTAGGGTGTTGTTGAAGTTCAACGACTGGAGCAACGCTTCGCTGCTCATGCTCGATATCACCTGCTGACCGACCGGTATCGTGAGGATCGTCTGCGTCGCAATACCTGCCCCGAAATCGAAATGAATGCCCCCCCCCTCCCAAAGTCAGTATTCATTCGTCTACGCACGCAGTACTTGATGAGATGTACCTTGAGCAGTCGGTATCAGTAGTTGGGCACCTTGAATTCCTTGCATTATCTGCCCGGAAGCCAGCAACAACTGGGGCATTTGAGGAGCGGCCGCTGCCAGTGGAGGAGCCGTCGGTCCGAGGCTCAGCACCGGACTGTGGCTCTGGCTGGAGAGGCTTAGATTGAGGGGCGAGTTGGCCAGCAACGGTGCCGCACTCGGTAAACCTAGGCCGGGTGCCAATACACCGGCCCCCGTCAACTGGGCTAAGCTTTGGAGCTTCTGCAGGTTGAGCATATCTTGCACTGCAAGATATGAAGTAGTTTTCGAGACAAAGAGAAAGAGAGAGAGAGAGAAGACGCAACCGAAGGCTCGTGTCAGTCCGGCATGGTGGATTGTGGCTCGTAGGCTCGGAAGAATAGTATTGGGAAGCTCGATATGTACTCACTAGTTCCGTTCAGGTGTACTTGGGCGGCGGCAACAGCGGCCGCAGCAGCTGCTGCCGAGGACGTCGCACTCGAGCTCGGTCCCGTGGGCATCGACAGTGGTGACATCTTGTCCCGGGAGTTCCGCAGAAGTGTCGATTTGATGGTGTTGTTGTTATTGTTGTTGTGGATACTGCTGCCACTACTGCTGCTGCGACCACACGACGTCACCGCGTCTAGATCCGGGGCCGTGTGATTGAGGAATGGACTGTTCGAACGGCTACAGTTTTCACTCTTTCGTCGGTTCTGTGAAGGAAATAGGCGAAAATGTTGGAAAATGTTTGGTTAAGAAAGCTCATCCGGAAATGTGGCGAATGCGTTACGCGTTCATGCGTCGAATGTGAAGCAAATGCCGATAAATGTCGTTGCAAAAATGTCCGAAATCCTCGGTCGCTGGTGCTATCTACATTTGGTGCTACAACCTTCGCCGTCGAGTTATTAGCTTTTCCCCGCATCAGAACTGCTCCAAACAAACATGTATAACATCGTTGTGACAATTTTTAATGCGCTCCCCGTGCTGCTCTACGCTTCTCCCGTTTATCCTTGATTTTTTTTTTCTGTTGTTGCTCATCTTTTCATTCTATCCGGCGTTTCGGTACATAAGCGCTTCTCTAAATAATTGCCCGGCGGAGCACTGAAGCAACCGTCGTACGGTGCCGAAGCGGTGGCGCGATGCCAAAGCACAAATGACTTTCTATTTTCGGGCCCTCGAGGAGGCGTGACTTCGCGTTCGCGCATTCCACGCAAAAAAACCCGGAGAAAAAACCGGCGGTGACCGGCGACCGGCGAAGGACTTCGCGCACCAAGGAACGAGGAACCCATCGAGGCGGGCGGATGAAAGGATGCATCGAGCACAATCAGACTCGATCTAATTTTCTTTCCCGATTTTCCTTTTTATGTTCGGGAGTACGGGTCGAGGTCATTTACTTAAAACGGTGGGGAGCTTATGAATAATGGCATAATAAGGTATGGAAGAAATTATATAAAGGGACCAAGTATTGTTCACCAGTATTAAAACACTTTTGTATATTTTGTAAGAGCTTCGAAGAACTTATTCAACTTTATTGATTCCATAATCGATTTTATGAAATCAGTAGCTTCATATTAAATAATAGCTATACCATTTTATCTCCATATGAAACTTTTTACTGCAGCAAATGTATTGCAAACCTTCTAAATATAGCTTTTTAAGCTTAATTGATGCATTGATCCGTTGATAGTTCATTTGCTTTCACTTGAACTGTCAAAAAAACAAGAGCTGTAACCGTTGAGCAATAAACGATGAGCTCTTTGATCAAAGTGTACTGCGATTCCTGCTTGTTAAATCCGAATTGCCTGTCAACGGTTATGTTCAGCAGGTTGCCACAGAAACCCCAGGACTACTGCATTGAGTCCGATGCATACAAAACGTTTTTCTCTGGAAAAAACACTTGAACAGCGTTGCTCAGTACCATCCTCAACGCCGTATCCAATCGATGGTTTCTCAGAAAACCCCAGACCACCTGTTGCAGACGACCATAATCACTAAGACCCTTAGAGCCTGAAAAGCGATCTTTAGCGAATCTCACAATTCCCACAGTCTAGTCTACCCTAGGCAGGATCTCTCATATTTATTGCATTTCTCGCTTCAATACGCAGGAAGTCCAATCACCGCCCTTAGTGCAGTAACGATGTGTCAGATGGAAAACACTTTTGCTCAAATATCCCGGAGCAACTGTAGCAACGAAGCAAAGTATTATGATTAATATTGCCCTCTGCCTCTGTTTACCCAAACCGTTACCCGTTAGCACCACAAACAAGCTCCTGCCGCTCAATCACGAGTCACAGTCGCTCGCTTCATAACTCCTGACAACCGCCACCGAGTTTCTGATCAGATCAGATTCTAGAGTGCAAGAGCCTCGGGCTAGTTTGTTCTCTTTCAAAAAAAAAAAACGAGAAAAATAAAAAAGAAGTCAACCAACGTAATCAAACGTCAGCGAGCGCAAACACTTGAACCGGGGGGGGCACCGGGGTGATAATATTATTGACGAGCCAGAAGAAAAGTAGCGGGGTGGAAAGGAATGGTCCAGTTGAGCTGATTTTTGAGCTGATTTCACCCAAACCCCCTCCAGACCAGATGGAATGAT
>NC_064875.1:9748966-9763966 GCF_943734745.1 Anopheles darlingi | reverse complement strand
CAATAAGTTCAACAATAACAATTTGAGCGGTAGCTTTGAGAGTTTTTTCTCTAGAAGAAAGCAAAAACAGCAACAAAAGAGAGAATATGTATCAGAAAATAAGATCCCAAAAAGCAAAAAAAAAATCACATGCGAGGATACGGAATATGTAGTAGAAAGTAAAGAAAAATTGATTGAATTGAAGAAAATTAAAAATGGTAACTCGAAATTTATCAACCAGACTATGCTACAGGAGCAAACTTCAACATTATTACGATTTGAATTGTTGTTAATAGGTAGACAACAGATGTCATAATAAATCCAATATTGTCACAAAAAACATATTTCTTTTCTATTATATAGAGTATTTTCTACTCTGTTAAACAGACTATTCCTGAATTTAAATTCGTTTCTTTACTTTTCAATGCCCCAACAGAACAACTGTAGGTAGACAAACTAGAATCTATGTAGAATATCATTTGTTATGCAAAGTATAAATATTCTAGACTACAAACGTAGTCCACCATCCTGTACTGGCCAGCACTCCTGCAACATTCCAATGCAGGAAAGAATTATGGCTTCCCCACCGAAAAAGAACACGAACTCGCGTATGTGGAGAAAAAAATCTGAATTTTATGTCCTACTCCTTCTCCTGCCTCCACACGTCCTTTCTCCTCTTTCTCAAACACTGCACACGGATCTCTGGCAACTGCGGACGCTGGAGTCTGGTGTTCCCGCCGCACAGTTAACAATTGCAATTTTCCGAACCAAATCGATTCCTTTCAGGGGGGTGCAAGGGAAAGCTTATTTACACACACACATACGTGCGCACAAAGAACGGAGGGAAAATGGAAAGGACTTTATTAAAATAAGTCATATGCAACTAAGAAAAATTTACGAACGATATCCCCATTCCCAAACACACACGTACAAACACACACATACACACAGGATGAGAGGTCCTGACCGGTTGTGAGGTGTGCATGAGGATGGTAACGCGAGAGGGTGCGAGCAGCAGTCCTGCAGCAGCGCGATAACCAATTCGCATTTCGCGACGCTGACCAAACCAATGTCCCTCCACCCTTGCCACTGTTCCACTGTTTGTGACTTAAGTGCATTTTTTATGCCGCCGATTGGCAAAGAATTTTCGTCGGGAACGAAACGAAACGACACGAAAAAAAAGAAATAACGGAGCGACGCAAAAAGTGGACAGCGCACCAACCAAACCAACGGTGGCTATGATTTTTCGCCATAAATAAAAACAGTTTTACCGGATCGCGGCAGAGAGAGAGAGAGAAAGTGGTCCGAATCAAGTACTCCACGACCGTAGTGTGAGTGTGGAGGGATGGAGATGAATTTTTTTTTCAATTATTTTCTTCGATTTGACCAACTCCGACTTTTGTTTGGCCTGGCCCGGTCTGGTCTGGTCTGGCCGGGCCTGGTGGAGTGCTCGAGTGAAATGAAATGGCCAGCAACGAACGAAACGAAGCGTGTGTGTGTGTGTGCGAATGTGTGCCCCATTCCTGGGGTGCTGGACACGCGGTCCGCGCACTCTGCATAGCGGCTTCTTGTTTCGCGTTTTTCGCGACATTTTCCACCCCGTTGTGGGGGGAAAACCAACTCGCAACCACCCCCTCCTCCTCCTCCATCTCTTTCTGGTGAAGCTCGCGTAGGGGGAAAAAAGAAATCCCCCCCTCAAAAAACCAAAAAAACCCCAATCGTCGCGAGGGAAATTATTCTGGCGAACGGGAGCGGGGGGGGGGGGGTCCGGGTAGAAGAAAAAGGAAAAACCAATCGCGAATGCTGCCACATACGCCTGCCCACCCCATCATCATAGCCACACTATATTCGCGAACGAGTAGCGTTGCGATTCGACGGGAAGACAGATCATCGTGGTAGAGAGAGAGAGAGAGAGAAAGAGAGGGAAAGGGAGAGACAGAGAGAGCGAAACAGAGAAAAAAAGGGGGATCAGTTAAGGGGGTGGTGGTTGCTGCATAGCACCAGCAGGGCCAGTGGTCATCTCGCGAGATCTGGGGTTGGTCGGTTTTGGTGAAGTCCCTCTCGGCCAGCTGCTCGGCTCGGCCATCTATCGGGCGATCCCAGGCGGGGGCAAAAAGAAAACTAAAAATTGCTTCGCGAAATAAACGTTCCCTTCGTCTCCATCACCGTCGCCATCACCATCGCGCGCCGTTCGCGTTTTGTTGAAATACATTTGCACCCCCACATACACATATTACCACCCCCTCGGTTCCTGATTATGTATTTTCCCAATGTGCCCAAAACATACATACACATGCACGTGCACAAAAAACCTATGCTGAACCTCAAACACTACCGCGGACTCTACCCGCCAGCATCGCCGCCTACTACTATCGAACATTTTGGAGCGCGTTAGATTATTGTTTTGGTTGGTTTCTTTTTCTTCCAACCTTTTTTTTTTCGTTTGCCTCGATGGCGATCGCGGAGGACATTTCGATGTGGGTGCCACGAGCGAAAAAAAAAATGTACCACCACCCTTTCACCACCGTACTACCACCACCTTTAGGAGGAAATCGCGAGTGCATGCACACACACACACACACGCACGCGTATATGGGGTGCGCTGAGCTAATGCTGCACGCTGCCGTGTGCCAGCGACCAGGCGACTACTAGATGACCAGCATCACTCGTTCCATCGTTCTGGCCGAGCGGCCTACGGATCGAACTGGCTGATGGTGGCTTTTTAGTTTGTTGTACCAAGCGACCGTTGTACCACCCTACCCTACTGGCCACCTGGCCGGCCACCACCGAGCTGTTGATACTCTCTCGTTTTTCGTTTCTCGCGTTTGGTCGTTTTAGTTTTCTTTTTTCTGCGTTTTGTTTTGCTGCCGCCATTTTCCCCGACCCCGAAACACTAGCAGTCGTCAGTAGCGGGGTCAGGGGTATGGCCGAACGGTGCGTGGTGTGACTTCTCTCGTCCACTCGCACACTCGCGGAGGACCGACTCCGAAAAACGCACCAAAACCGTCGCGGACTCGTGGGTGATTTGATAGACGGGGACCGGAGCCCCGAGAGCCCCGTTCGTCACACCATCGTGGATGGCTGTTTTTTTTTCCTCGCTTCATTTTATCAAACTATGTAGCCACACACACACACACACATCCTTGCTGAGGGATCGGCGCGACGTAGTAGTTCCGAAAACTCAACTCAGCAACACTCTCGTTGTGAGATCACCTCGTAAGGTGGGTAGTGTTGGTGGTAGTGGTAGTGCACTAAGCCAGGACATAGCCAGGACCGGTTCGCTGTGTGTGTGTGTGGGTGTCACGCGATCGTTTGAACCAAAAGTTCTGCGTTTACTACTCCCTGCGTAAGGATATGGGGGTGGGGGCGCACTTCTGCGAATATAGTTTCGCCAACCGTTCTTCTACCCAAAACGCGACTCCATTTTTAGCGTGAGTGTTTTTCCAGATGAATCCTCGCCCTCCCCCATTTCCCTTTACCATCCCTTTCCTCACTCGCGCCTCGTCGTCGAGCCTATCTCTTACATACTGGCCAGCATTTCGGGCTTTGTGCGTTTGGATTGGCTGCGTGCGTTTTTTGTGTGTGTTAATTTCTAGTGCGTTTTTTCTTCTCTCTCTCTCTCTCTCTCTCTCTCTCTCTCTCTCTCTCTTTTAATGCGTTTCGTTCTACCACTGCGCTTCCGGCATCTGAAATAACATCAGCACCGTTTGTGAGGAGCAGTAGAGCTTTTATGTATCTTTGGCGAGATGCCGGGAGCAGGAGATGCGTTTTAGATGCTCAAACGCAACGATCATTGCAATGCCGCTTTTGTTGGTCCTGGCATTTCGGTCCAGCGATAGAGTTTTTTCCGATGCCCATTTGTTTAGAGCAAGATATAGCAACCACAAAAAAAAGTAGGATTCACGAGGTAGGAAAATGGCACATTCATATTTAAATATAGAACGAGTGGGACGGAATAGCGTTCGAAAATTCGCAAACACCCCAATCGGCAGAAGGAGACGTGGTGAGGCAACCTACTGGGTACTGAAAAAAGGAGCATTAATTCCGTTGGTTCTGATGATGCTCACACCCTCAACAGATAGCTGATGGCGAATGCAAGCGATTTGTATTGCTAGCAACCGGAAACCGAGTTCCTCTTCTCGAGGTGCTGGTCCAGTCATCCTCGATACTACGATACCAGTACCCCGGAGAGGGGGTGGGTTCTGTTGTGTTGTCGTATGGTGATGTGGTAGGTTAATTCCTTTTTTTTTCTCCTGGCATTTCTTTTTTTTCTCTCGTTCGCAGATAAGTATGAAACTCCGTCCAGACGAGCAACAAAGTTATCGCGATAACTTTTGCTCAATTTGAGCAAAAGTTATCGCGATAACTTTCTCGCCCTACTGTTTACATACGATTTGACAGCTCCAAAAGAAGTTCTCGCTCGTTCTCGCTTGCTCGCTCTCTACACGTGCATTCCAGTTATCGCGATAACTTCTCGACGGATTTGTATGGGATGACGTTTGTTTGCGAAGTTCTCGTCGAGAAATTCTCCAACATTCGTCATCGTTTGGACACAGTTTGAGGCACGTCAAACGACCTCACCGCGAGTGTCCGGGAGACATAAATACAGTTTGATTTAGCTGCACCAAACCTTTCACGCATACTCTCGCAAGCTCGCGAGAGGCCTTTTCGTTTGACGTGTGTCCTCTGTCCTTCCCAAAAAAAACCGCGCGCGTAGCGCTGGAAGCATAAATTTGAATTTCTGGCAATGGGGCCTCTTTGGTGGTGGTCTATTGGCTTTTTTTTGGGTGTGTGTGTTGGTCGCTGGATGGTAGAAAGAAGAGAGAAATGAGCCTACCTCTTCCTACTAGCACCACCACCACCACCACAGTGCACTCAGTGGTCAGTGTCGACGATAGGCGATGGCCTGAACGGGGGTTGACTGTTTTGTTGTTTGGAGAAGCGAATTCTGGCCACTCCAAACACCCACCAAACGTGCATACGGAACACATGAACCTAAGGGGGGACATTGCAGGTTGATGCGCGAATCGAAACGACACCGACGAGGAACCGAAGCCAGGATTAAGCCTTCACCACTGCACCCCGTCCTTTGTCCTGCGGTGGGAAAGGGGAGGGATGAGGCTCGAGGTGAAGGATTCGAATTTCGTTTGGATTTTTTCCGGACTTTCGGCGAACGACCGGCGGTCACTTCATCTCTACGGCCTCGACCACCAACCCTCCCTCCGATTCTAGCTCACCGGAAGTTCGGTCTTGGTGCTCTCGCTCTCTCTCTCTCTCTCTCTCTCTCTCTTTGTCCTTCACTTCTGCTGCTGCTACTGCAAGTGCCGCACCCAAAAATGCCGGAACGCGTTCGCAGCAGAAATTCGTTATTCATTTTGCAGCCACCAGCGTGGGGCCAGCTCCGTTGTCGCACGGCCAGGGACTGGCCTTTGTAAATAGCATCCTACATCACGTGTGTGTGTGTGTGAATGTGGTTTGAGGCAAAGACCGCGCTCCGTCACGAAAATGGCCACGCGAAAAGGCCATCGAAGAGTATTTTTTAACTTTCCCGCGATCCCCTCCCCGGACCTCGAATGAATGGCCCGATTGTCTCGGGGCCGGTGCCGGGGTTGGCCGCAGACCACAGGAGCAGAGGCAGAGGTAGTCGTTTGGCATCACGTTTTGGATTTAATTTTAATTACTAACCATCGCGAGAAGTATTTTTGTTGCTCTTTTGTTTACTGCTTCTTCTTCTTCTCCTTCTACTACTACTACTTCTGGTTTTTCGGGGGGTGGGAACAGAAAATGCCATTTCCGTTTGTTATCGCACATCGCGCCCTGGCACATGGGTTTTCCTTATATGGAGAGATCGATTTGTGTGGTTTTCGGAATATATCGCTCGCCCTTTGGACTGAATTTTGCTAGATAATGGAATGAATTTCGGGGACATCAAAACCGGATACATAAACCGTCATAGGTTGCAGGCATTTATGAGCATTTAGATCGGGATCGATATTTGCCAGGCAGATCTCTCATCTCGCTTTTTATTCATTTATTTTACTCTAAACCAACCAAACGGTGAGCGTACCTTTTCCAGTATCCTTCTCCCACTCCCGGTCTATTTGCCACCTATTGGAAAAGCTGCAGCTCACTAGCACCACGAGCACGGCAATGGAACGGGTTTTTTTTTTGCTAACCAAATGTGACTGGAGTTTCAAAAAACAAATTAACAAAAAAAAAGTCCATCGAAAATGAATAGGATGATAAAAAGGCAAGGACATAAGTGCGCACTAGTCGGTCGGCGCAATTTGTGCAATTCCTCCGCCAAATCCGGCGCGCCACGACCAGCTTGCTTGAGGCGAAACAGCTTGAAAGTGGTCCACAGTTCAGTGTTCTCTTCGCTTGCCACTAGAACGAACCGTTGCCGTTAGAGTTTTCACTGGAAAATGGATGATTTATGTTCGACCAAATGAATTCCACGGCTTCGAAGCGAGGGTGCGGGGGAGGAGAGTGACCGCTTGATAAATCGTAATTTTTAGAAAACAATTCGGCCACCAGTCCGGCCAGCCAGCTGGATCCATTTGCCGGATTGAGGTTCGGCGAGGGTTTTTTTTTACCACATGTCCGCGGATGATCGCGGACGCGAGTTTTTGAAATATGCATAAATTCTGTCGCGGACACACGATCACTAACGCGACCGCGAGTATGTTAGTTAATGGATGTGCTTTTGGCCGTTGTATGTGTCCTTCTCCGGTTTCTGGGCTATCAGCTTTTAATGGATATTGTACATTGCCTTGATTGCCTTCTGTGCAAGATATGTGGGCCGTCAGTTTATTCTACTTTCCCGATAAAAGTGATTCAAATGATGAGCTTTTTTAGGTGGATTAATATTCGCAGATGCGCGCATCTGCTGTTCTCGTTAAGAATTTAGTAGAATCCCGGATATTTCGAATCGTTCATTGGTAGCAGTAATGTTCATGGTATAGAGCTTAGAATAATTTTGCCTTTTAATAATCTAGTACGCCATGAAGAGCTCCATTTGTCATGACAGCAGGAAAAATTAAAAACGATCTAGTAGACATTGCCTTCGGTAAAAAAGATTTACCTCATAGTTTCCTTTCAATAGCAAGCAGAAACAGTTGAGTTACAGATTATAATAGTGTTTTTCTACGTTTTTGAATTGTAAATGAGTTTTTGATTCCCGAAACTTTACGCAGTTTATGACGTTGTTATTGTAGCGATCCGTGCATATCAAGAGAAGAATAGAGTACAACTCAGCCGGTAAAGTCTTCTTAAAATCTCAAGGGTGACAGTGAGAGTGTGGTAGGTTGAGCTTAAAATGAAGCGTCGTTATCTAAGCTGAAAGCAGAACCGAGATGAAAGTTTGGAAGACAAAATGCGTTCGATCGAAAGTGCTTAGTAAAGATTAATAGGCAAGTAAGTAACGAAGATGTTTCGAACCAATCTCTTGATTTGAACCAAACACCTTGATTGGCCTTTAAGCTGAGTCTAGGCTGCGATTGAGTAAAAGATTTTAAATACTGAACTATTCAAGCAATCAAATCGGTGATGAACGAATAAGAAATTATTAATCAAAAATCCGACTACTCTACTCTTGTTCGCTCCGATAACACGATCAAATTGCAAACAACTTTCATGGAAACAAGCTGCTAGAAAGTATACTGTATACTAAAAAATTCTATCACGCTTCGAACCAAACCAGGAGCATTACTGCATGTTAGTTAGTTTTTAAACCAACATCTCTCCGGAAAAAAAATTGAAGCCCCCTGCACCCCGGATGAAGTCCCTAGCACAGCACCCGAACCTAAGTAAGCAATTCATTACAGCGAAACATCAACTTCACGTGTGGCACCGCTGCGGGTCACCTTCAATGCACCCTTCGCTCTATGTGTGTGTGTGTGGGTTTTTTTTCTTGTTGTTTTTATTCCATTCTACTTTGCGCCAAAAGCAGCACCACATCGTGCACCGAATCGCCGACCGCTCGAAAATCAAAGTACGCTCCATGCACTGTGGCACTTATACCGCCAACGCCAAGGGGGGGGGCGCACACGTGGACGAAGTTCGCGTGCAAAAAAAAAACACATCATTCTCTCCCTCGCACGAACACTCACACAACCAGGTGGAGGGAGGGGACACTGTGAAAGGACACAATCGCCCACCACCATCGCGAGATGCGCGCGAGAAACATTTCTGACAGCCGCGCCTCCACCAGCAGCAAAAACGGTAGCGAATGGTAGTGCTCCAGTGTGTGTGTGTGTAAGAGAGAGAGAGAGAGGAGCGGAAGTGACAAATCATATTGAAGTCCCCACTTTCCTTCCTTCTCCATGCTTCTCCACGAACATGGGCCCATCGTTTGCATCGGTGTTAGTTCCTAGCTTTGCTGCCGGTGAAGCAACAGCCTGATTTTCCTTTTTTCCAGCGTACGATGAAGAGAGAGAGATGGAGAGCCCAGGATAGAGAGAGACAGAGAGAGATGGAGAGAGTACACATACGATGCGCGCACTGCTGTCTGCATGTTGCGGATGCGTGACGATTCTTTTTTCGGTCTCGAAGCAATATTTTTTTTCATGGTTTGTTGTTTTGTCTTCCTACAGTTTTCTCCTCCTTTATCTCATCTCATATACCGAGCACCAGCATCATCGATGTGTGCGGGCCCCAGCAGCTCTAGCTCGTTCGTTCGTTCGTCCGTCCGTTCGGTCTTTGCTCCAAAACCATGCTGCTTCGGCTGCACTTTCTTGTTGCTTTTGCAGCAGCAGCAGCAGCTTCTCGGGCGCATTTTTCTCCTCCATTTTTGCTCCACAGTTCCTCTACGTGGCGTTTTATGTACGCGGCCGAAACATGTGCTCGCGAACTTTTCCCTCGCAAAGACCATCCCATGAGCGTGCGAGCGAGAGAGAGCAAAGAGGGGGGTGCGCGCGCTTTTGGTCTGCAGAAAATGCGGCGCAAACGAAAAAAAAACGCGGCCCCAGAAGAGCGAACGTGTAAATAGAAGTGTGATCCGCGAATATTGCTGCTGCTGCTGCTGCGTACATAGGGCACGCCGTCACCGGAAAAGCCCGTTCTTGACCAGCGCTGACGATGATGACAGCGAAAAGCGAATGGGAACTCTGCGTGTGTGAGAGCGAGAGAGCGCGCACGTAAAAAAAAGAAAAGCTCGGAGAGGAAAATGGAGAGCAAAAAAAAATCTTGGAAATCCAGCGAATCAAAACGGTTCGCGCTGTTGGCGCTCGGTTTGGCGGTTCTTTCGTTCGGGTCGTTCGGCGGCAAAAGACTTCAATGCACGGAACTCGATAGGCGAGGAACCGGGTGAGACGACACAATATTTCATTTGGGATCCCTATTCTGAATTTTTAGTCACGAACCCGCAAGGCCCGAAATGTCCCTCGACGGGGATTTTGGACGTTCGATGTTTTTAGCTAGCACAGGATAGAGCACTTGCTGGGCCGCTTTTTTGGATATTTGCTGTTTTTGTAGGTGTGTGTGTGTGAAAAGAATGATGGCAGCTAGCTAACTCCAACGGCTAGCTCATAATTGCACCGCTGGCAGCGGGTTTGAGGTTGATTAGCGTGAATAGAGGGCATGTTTTTTTTTCGTAGGAATACTTTGTGCAGGATTATAGGAAGGAAGGATTTCGCGCCGTTTCCTGGAATGGTAGTTGTTCATCGCGAACCATTCGAGCCCGAGCGATCTCGGGACGTTGTTAGTAGTTGGATGTTAATTTAAAAGTTCATTTTTATAGTGCTCGTTCCGGGGAAGCACCCCCCAAAATGGCGAGTATCAGTGGAGTTGCACATTTTTTCTCCTATGCTTTTGGAATCTAAAAAAATGCAATTTAGGCAGTTATTTATACCAATAAGCTGGATATTGGATATACTGTTTATTACTATGTATATTCGAGGATACAATCTAGCTAAAAAATCGCAGTGGTGTACGAACGATCGTGTGAGTTTGCTATATAAGTTTGATAAGGATTTTGATAATAATGCTCTTGGTTAGTGTAGATCAAACAATTAAAATTTGAATCCACGATAACTCATCTGGTTAACCGATGATGAGTAAGACTATTTCATGAAGTGATTCGTTTTCGGCTAAAAACGTCCATTTCATCCGGTTTGTGAAAATATCCTTCTAAATATTAGAATACAATTTTAATGGAATTGGACCAGCTTTCGATTGCAATTAGACTGAAAAGTGAACAAAGAACCAGACAGACCGAGCGTTCTGCGTCAACAGGAATGGTTTAACTTTCCAATCCAAACCAAAAACTTCCGATACCACAATGAACATCGTTATCTACTCAAAACCTTCGCGTAGTGGTAATTCAAATGAATTTTCCCCCGGCCCCCGATGACAAAAATCGGTCATCAAATCAAAACAAGTCACACATCATCCTAAGCGTAAGCCAGCCAGCCAGCCAGGCTGCCAGCAAGCAGCTGGCTGCCACTAGCAACATCTTGGAATGTTGCCATGTTCGAAAGGCAAAACAGACAGAGAACATTGACGTAGGTACGTGAGCGCACACACACACACACAGGCGCACACACGGTGACACCGGTGGTCATGGTCCCGGTGCATAAGCCGGCAAATGGGATGCAAAACAGGGGTGGCAGCAGCATCTGAGCGTCGGGACTGACTGCGGGCATAACGCTGCCCGCACTCAATCACTACTACTCCGGTGGTGGTCTCATCGAATTGTAGATTCCGAAAAAGCGGTCCCCTCCTGTTTGATCCCCGTTTGTCTGCCCCCTTCTTCGAGCAACCCTGGTCGCTGGTGCTGCTGGCTGTTGCCATCGTCGACTTGCGCTCGACCTGAAGTCGTTCTCGTCATCGTCGTCGTCGTCGGTGGTGGCGGTGGTGGCGGTGCTGTGGCTCCGGAGGCCAGCAGCTGGCAAAGAGTCACTCTATCTCCGGAGCCGGAATGGTGTTGTGTTGTGCATAGTTTTAGGGGTAACGTTGATAGTCGCACTGATTAGTATTGATTTTATATGAGCTCCTTTATTTATATGCACACCAGGTAGCGGATGTGTGCGGAGGACACCGACCGACCGACCGACCCGGGCTGGGCTGGGCTCCTTCCATCGCCCGGCCCCAGATGGTTCGGCTTCGGCCACGAGCCACGGCGAGCTCCTCATCACTAACCGGTCATGCATTGTACTTATATATTATAATTTCAAATTCCGAGAGAACTCCAACGAACTCCAACTTCAGCTGAGATGATGATGAGAGCAACGAAGCTGGCGAACTGCCGAGATGCATGCCGAGTGGATAGAGCGAGTGAGTGAGTGAGCGAGCGAGTGAGCGAGCGAGTGAGCATAAAAGTGGAGCATTTCGAGGGAAAAGGTTAAGTTAATGCATGTGTGCGCACCGCACCTGGACACATCGATAACCGGGAGCAGCACCGCAGAGTGCCGGAGACGAGAGCCCACGAAATCGACTTCGACTTCGACTTCAACGACGACAACGACGACGACGACGACGAGGATGTTGAGGATGAATATATCGAGAAAAAAGGAGGCTCGCTCCGACACTCCCGGCACCAACCAACCAACACCGGACCCTCTGTGACCGCGTCGACATGGCCATGGTCGTTCGTCGTACGAAATGCAGAAATATTTGCTCTCTAATTGTACACGTACACGTAACGATGGCCTCTTTGCGTTTTCCTTCTCCGCCTCGATCCAATTGTGGGTCCTACCTCATTTTGCCTCATTTCGTTTATCGTCCTGCCGTGCGGAGACCAAGGTGTTGGTGGGTAATACATGAGTGGTACTCGTGAGGTGCACCAGGCGGTGAGGAAATGGTTTAGTTGGTTGTTTATTCATTATTATGTGCTCCAGGAGCTCTGGCAACGGCATGTGCAGCGTCGAGGATGAGTTTTGAGGTACTTTTCGGCAGGTGGTGGCTAGGGAGCGAGTGGAGCGACTAGATTTTCCAATTCTTACAGTCTTTCTTCCCCTTCCTGAATGGAGGAGCGGGGAGAAGAGGTCCTCCGTCGATGCACCAGAACAGGATGAAAGATCTGCTACTCTCAGCACAAATTATGTACATTTATAATTGCAGTCTGCATATCTGCAATACAATGCTAATATCAAATTGATTCGATATCCTTTTGTGCCTGTCTGCGAGCGTTTTAGGAGGGGTTGCGTGCTCGTGCTCGTGCTTATTTTCATATGCAGCATCGAGCATCCATTGCTACCTTCTTCTTGTTCGGTTTTTTCATACCAACTGCTGCTGTTGGTGCTGCTGCTGGTGGTGGTGAATGCGCAATGGCTAATTAGGGTGCTCATAAGAGGAGGAAGAAGTAGAGCTATCGTGACGCTGGCTCAAGTGCTCAGACCAAGGAATGTGCATTTCATAATCAGAATAATAATAATCATAATGTTCATTTGCCCATTTGGTGCAGGATAATGGAGATGCAGACGGCAGTTTGGAAATGCTTTGCGCTAGAGGCCACCGCTAGAGATTCTTATTGTTTCGCACACTAATTGAACTGTGGAACGTCGTTGAATTGCAGGTATTAGAAAATAACCATTCATTACCGTTAAATGAAATGGATTATTACAGAAACTGAACAATTATGTATCGTTTGCCATTGCTTGAATCGTTATGATAGATGTATTGCATTTATTTTATGATATTTTTCTTCTAGTAATATCTTTTTTACCTTATTTGATTTGATTGGTTATTTCATTTGATTTGCCATTTTTTCAGGTAGCTTAAATGTTCTCATACGAATTTACAAATTCCCTTTTCACTATATGTAGCACGTATGATTGAGCAGTCTATAATCTGATAATTGTTGGAGTCTCATTAATATTCTTGAAGAGGTTCTTCTTTTTGCAGAAATCCCTACATCATTCAACACATCTACACTGTTTTTTTCGATAGCAAACTCTTCGGTGACTACTTCATTGGGTTTGATATACATTTTTCATATTTTTTTTACAAAAATTTCCTTTTTAAACCTCTTCTCTGAAACAATAAATCCCGCAAGACATCACCGAAGGACATTGGTTGGATGTGAATGTTTAGAAATAACATTGTTCGGTGCAAAATCATCCCAAAAAAAGCGTGTAAATACATTGGATTCCGAAAGAACCCAACGACACACATGAACATTCTATCCTTTCCCGTTAACAAATGTGTGTGTTTCCCTCCTACACTCAGGGGCCAGTTGTGCTGCATCGAAGGTGATGAACATTTTAATTCAAAATAGTTTCATTAACCGCACCATCCAGGAAAGCGTCCACCCAGTTCGGTAGCGCTTCACCTTCCTTCCTTGCTTCCTTCCTTCCTTCCTCTGCACATCAGCTGCATCATCGTGCATCGAACATCGAGATTCAAACACCGAAATAATGTTTCTCCCCCACCGGTGCCTCCTCAGGACACCAACAAAGCCCCATATAATGTCTGGCCACAATACAAGAGAGAGAGAGAGCGTCAAGGTACGATTGAACCGCACAGCGCACTGCAACATTTGCAACCGGGGCTCGGACGAAGACGCATCGTCGTCGTCGTCGTCGATGCGTCGTCGTCCTTGCGTCCGAAACGGAAAAGGAGCTTTATGCTAATTTCAAAATACATCCACCACCACCCAACTGGCCTTGGCAGGGAGTGAACATACCCGGAGGTTTAATGCTGGCAGTGCAGTAGTGGACCTCTCTCCACTCAAACCACCTCCCTTCCGCTTCCCCGTTGGCCATCCGATTTTCGATTTCTTCCGGTCTCCGGCCTCGTGGACCCAGCTTCGTGGGTACCGTGGGCTGCGAGGAGGGGTGGAGGTTATGTTGCGATGCAAAAGATATAGTTTTGCATGAAAAACGAGCAGCAGCAGCAGCAGTTCGATCTTTCTGGACACACATACGCATGCATGCAATTTCATTACCCCTCCCACACTGGTGGGTGGGTGGTTCGGTGCTCGGAGGGCAGCTCGAGAGCAACGTCAGCAAAACAGGACGATTGCGGATCCCTCCCAGGATGCGTCCGTCGCGTCCGTGCACCTCTGTTGTTGTCCATCGAACTGGCCACACCAACAGATGCGTATTGTGCGATTGTATTTTCCTCTCAAACCAACACTTGTACGCACACACACGCACGCAGGGGGAGGCACATAAAGCAAAGCGGTTCCCCTTTGGCTGGCGTGCACCTCCTTACCCGGGGGGAGGCTGTATGAGGTTGGCAATGGCTTCTTTGGGGTTCGGTACTTGGGGTGGTGGTGGTGCTCCGTCGTCACCGAGTAGTAGGTCCTTCCCCTGCCCGGGCAAGCGCCAGAACATTGGACGGACCATCGACCGCACGGCATCGTACGTATGCGTTCTCTCGTGCACTCACCGTGCACACAACCAGAACCGAACCAGAAAGCCGAAGAGACCCTGACGACCAGCCGGCCGGCCAGCCGGTTCGCCGGTCGTCCCCGTTGGAGTCGGAGATATAATATTGAACAAGTTTAATAAGCTTGTTTTCTAAACATAATTAATGCATTATAATTTATATCGTATTTTGCTACAAGCGTACCGTACAGAGCGTGTACGTGTACATTCCAAGCATACATACACCGGACACACATACAGCACGTTATGTACATCCGGAGGAAGGTACATGCAGTGGCGGCAGATCTTGTAGTGGTGTGAGGAAGGAAGTACCGGAAGAAAATTGAAAACTCACCAAAAAAGGATGAGGAGGAGTAGAAGGAAAATGTTTGAAGAAACAGAGGAGAAGGGTTGCGGTGGACGCTTTATTAGAGATGGGTTAAAAGTGAAAAGCAAGAAAAGCATTGGCAAGCAAACAAGTGACCAGCAGCAGCAGCAGCAGCCATCCTTTCGGTATCAGTGCAAAAGACCATCACGTTGCTTCTTCAACCACGAGCACGAGATGCCAGAGAGGAAGAGAGAGACAGAGAGTGAGAAAGCGAGTGAGAATAGGAAAAGTGAGAAAATAGTGTGAGTGAGAGTGACAGACAAAAGACTCTCTCTTTTACTACTGCTTTCTTGTGTTCGAATGCACATCGATGGCAAACAAGGA
>NC_064875.1:9728966-9743966 GCF_943734745.1 Anopheles darlingi | reverse complement strand
TACATCCTTTATGTACTGTATTGCATCATCAACCGATTACTATTTAACTCAATCAGCACACTTCATTAATCCAGCATCGGCTCATCCAAGGGTTAACACCAACATGAGCCCGATCCTCATATCGACGAATCGGACTTGGAAAGTAGGTGGTTTTACATTTGTCCCGTCGATAAATCAGCATCCTTCCTTCCTTCCTTCCTTCCTTCCTTTCCAGCCACCACCACCACCACCACCAGCATTCTTCCATCAGTCAAAAGTCAAAAGCAACACCAAAAACCGCTCACAGTACTTCCAATCGACCCCTTCAACCCTCGCTCGCTCTCTCTCTGGATCGCAAGAACCCTCTTCTTCTGCAGCGTACGACCGTCTCCGACCCTCGCCTCTCGGAACTGGGGAAGGTGGGAGTGAACAACAATCGAAAGATCACTACAACACTCGAACACACACACACAGGCACAGTCGGTGGTACCAGGTCTGCTCAAACGCTCAAACGCCGATTATTCCGTTTCGCTCCCTTCACCATCGACCCCCCGTTTCGTCCTTTCGATTTTCGTAAATTTAAACATTCAAATGAGAACCAAATCACACTCTACACTCAAAGGCTAGTTGCTGCTGCTGCTGTTCCGGGAGGTCCACCAGAGCGCGGGAATCGCGCGGGTCAGAGATAGATCATCTCCGCGGTGGATGGAGCCCCACCACCGGGAGTCCCGAAGGCAACTCTGGTAAATGGTAACCTCTTCCGTGCTGGCGAAGCAGAAGGTGGAGGCACAAACACACAAAAAATCAAAGCAAACTTTGAATTCAATTCCTTTCCTCACGCCACTCGTTCACTCGTTCGTTCGGTCGTACGGTCGTCCTCGTCGTCGTCGTCGTCGTTTGTCTGTTCGTTCTTCATTATGTTTGAGGAAGAATAATCAATTTTATTGAATTTTAAATGAACTAATTAAAATTTTAAAAGTTCTGCGCTGGTTGCGCACTGGCACTGGCGCTCCTCCGGTACCGTTTCGTTCCGTTCGTTCGTTCGGTTGAATGTGTTTTAGTGCATGTCTTTATTTTCCACCCGCTTCCCGCACTCCTTTCTTCACCCTTTCCTTCCCTTTTCTGCTCTGATGAACCGCATGGAGAGCGTCGCGTAGTGTAGTGTAGTGTAGCGTAGCGTACCCTATCCTTCCTGGACCAGCTCATTTATGCAGAAAGTATGTCCCTGCTTTCGGTTGCCAGGCCTGGACACCCGGATCGCGCATCGTCATCGTCTCATCTCGGGGCTTATCTTTCGATGCTTGTAGCGCACTGGCTATAAATCGCTGCAACAGCCGAGACCGAGGATCGGACACATCGGAAGAGCATCGAAAAGAGGTGACCGAACGGAAAACGTGGAACGGAACGGAACGCAACACATGCACAGCGGGAGGGCCAAACGCTGCCGAGGATGTTTGGTTCCGTTGGGCTTCCGAAGACCTTCTTCCTGCACAATACAATCGGTCGCTGGGGATCGGATCATCCCGAAACGGTGGACGGGGTCTCCGTGGACAGCATGCGACGACCTCACACTCATTGTACATTCAGGGAATCAATTTAAATTAAATCAACCATTGACAAAGCATCATCGCACGAGGGTGGTGGGAGTAGCGGTGGCAGTAGCAGCACCATCATGACTTTACGATAATTCCTCATCTGTAAGCGTGTGCGACGATAAATGAGCCTCACCCCCAGCGAAGGGAACGGAACGTCAGCAACGCGCCTATTAGACCAGCAGCTCCAGATGCTCGCGTGTGTCTGTGTGTGTGTGTGTGTGTGTGTGTGTGTGTGTGTGCACTGATTTCGAACCCGCAACGGGTATGTATAATATCTTGAAGACATTTGATTTCCTCTACGGCAATCCTGAATCCTGAGCAACTTCTGGCTAACCCCAATGCTCGCCATTGGTCAATGAGAAGACCGGGAAGGGGGGATGAAAGGCTTAGCAAGAGTCACACACACACACATGCACACATACAGAGCCTTTAGAGAGCACAAATGGCAATAAATTTGAACGGAAAATCAAATTATACAATGAAGGAGAGAGAGCACCGAAGAGGCGACCCCATTTTTGCTCGCCAAAAAGGATTAGTATTTCTCATTAATGCAAAACTATGGCTTAATTGGAAGCGCATGGCACACACACACACACATACACGACCGCACGCTTGTATGTGCGTGTGCTACAGCGTTTTATGTATTATCGTTATCATTATTTTCATTATTGCACCACCACCAGCCCTCTATGTATGTCTGTATGTAGGAACCGTTGTAGTCGTCGCCAAGTCTAAGATGGTGCTTCTAACGTTCCCTGATGTGCGGTGTCGAGAGCCGAGTGCAGGTCCTACAATTGGAGGCGGGACCGGCGGGAGTGAGGAGTTCGTGTTCCCTCTCTGGACAAATGCCTTCTTCGGTCCGGTCCGGTTCGGCCCGTCCGCTCCCTCCCTTCACCGGTAGACAGTCCTGAAGGAAGGTTCACCGACGTCCCTGACGCCTTGACTCCTGCAGATATTGCTGCTTCCTAGTGTTAGACGAAATAGTATTGCCCGGCGCTGTGGATGTGTGTGACCGAGACCGAGAGATCATCGTTCAAACCTTCAAACTGGATGCTCCATATCCTCCACCATATTCCCCGCTTTCCTCTCTTCTCGTCTTACTGCGCAGTAAGAAGCACTCAACTCCCTCCGCCCACCAACACCCTCCTGCAAGAAGCTCCCAAAGTTTTCACTTCGCTCCCTACTAAAACTACTCGGGGGAGCTACTGCTACCCTTGGACCCTTCATCCCCTACAGGGAAGTGGTCAACGGGGGTTCTCTCTCACTCTCTCTCTCTCTGTCTGTGTGCTGGTGTGGTGTGCGTTTCCTGTTCTGCACATCGCACCACCCAGCCCAGGTTAGAGATGGCGCCGGATCCCCATTCTAATTCCAAAATATCTATCTCCATACTCCACCGTTCCGTACCTTCGTCCGATAAGCAGGATGAAGTTCTTCCGTGGCTCGAAGTTTGCCACTACTGCAAGGCGTAGTGGTGGTCAGTAGTAGTAGTAGTAGTAGTAGTGGCAGCGCGGCAGCATCCTTTTCCCCTTTTACCTAGCGTCATTCTAAGGTCCCCCTTTCCCCGGGACAGGACATTGTCCAGCTAAACATTCAGGCAACTCATTCTCGGCACATAGGGGTAGTGGAATGGTGACGCACCACCATTACGCTCGGCTGGACTTTCGCCAAAGCCAAGCGGAGGGGGCCAACATTATCTAATTTCCAGATTTGCCTTTCGCCTCTACAATAATAATATGTAAATCTGTTTATGGGTGCTCCAGCCGGCCACAGCTCGACCTAGTGGTTGCCTGGCTTGGGCTTGGGCTTGCGCTTCGCCTCGGAAGAAGATGGTTCACATCATCATCATCATCAGCAGCAGCAGCAGCAACAGCACCGGCAGCAGCGGGAGAAGAATCCGCCTGAGGAAGTCGCCATGAAGTGAACTGCTCCTCGAGCCCATTACCCCGTTCTTACTCGGCGAAAAGGCGGTTTGGCCCCAAGATCCTGATGATAACACCGCCCAACGCCCTACGGACGCCGGAGAACGAGCTGGAATGAGGGACCTCAACCCCTCAACCCCAAACCGGGCCCAAGGCAGACCTTTCCACAGCGAACACTACAGACGGAGCCAGACATTGCGCCCCGAGTTCCGGGGGGAGGGCCGACCGTACTCACGAACCATCGAGCAAGCACTATCTCGCGTCTCTCTCTCTCCATCTCTCTCTCTCTAGACGTCCAACTTCTTGGAGAACACACCATTGCACGCCAAGGTTGGGACGTGGAGGGACGGTGAATGTTTAAAACCTCGAGACAACGTAATTGTATCACTGATTAGTAATTTAAGGAGGAAGCACACACACACACACACACACACACACTAGGGCACACGTAGACAGGCTCTACTCCTCTGCCAGTCGTATCGCTTGACAGTTTTATTCGTTTCGATTCCAACAGCAGCACCTCTGGAGCACTGCTGCTGGTTGCTGGTTTGCTGTTGCACTCATCACGAACTCTCTTTCTTACACTTGTTCTTCTCAGAGGGAATCACAGTTCTCGTGACTACCGGCATGGACAGAGAGACAGGAAGAGAGGAAGATTTATGAAACTAATAGAAAAGCCGGGGTTCTAGGGTTTGTGATAGGTTTGCTCGCAATGATAACCGCGCAACAAGGGTGCTAGTTAGAACATCGTTCCGTAATCGTTTGTTGAACAAGCAGCTTCAATTTATGCAATGAAGCAAGTGGCTGTAGATCAGCACGTTTGCATAAGAAGTGCCACAATTCTAGAAGAAACTGACGTGAAGATTAATAAATATTTGGTTTTTAGTAAGTGATTTTTCGAAAAAATGAATTTGAAAGAAGATATCAAATAGACTGCCAAAAACGGTGGCAAATGATTTGATCAAACGATGCAAATTAATGAGTGTATGAAAGGTAACAACTTAAAGGATAAACAACATTTAAAAAACCAAAAGATATTGTCCAAAGAACGGCAACAAAAACTGGGAATGATGACAAATGATTAGACAAAATAAATCAAAGTCCTAAACGGAAGAAAATCGTATAATTAAAGATGATAATACAAATAACACGTACAGAAAACGAGCGCCCCAGCGAGCGCTGTGAAACGGAAAACGATCTGCTAATAACTAAATTCTAAAGAACAAAACGGCGAACGGAACCCTTTTCGAGAACCCGCGAAAACAAAAAAACACATCCGAAACGCCCCGAAGGCATCCACCGAAGGAATGATTAAAAATTATAGAACAGATCAATCAAACATCGCCTCGCAACGCAACGAGCATCAACAACGAAGCGCAACGAAGCGAATGGCGCGAAAAAAAAAGAGAAATATTCTCTTCACTGGCCCCCCTCCTGCACAATCCCTGGAACTTCGGGAACTGTGTCAACCTGTGTTCCCTTCGGCGTTGCCGGCTCTCCCCGTCTTTCATTCTCGGCATAGAATTGGCTCCTCCTGGCGCACAGACTCATTGATATGCTGCGGTGTTGAGATTCGCATCAGGTTAAAACACACCAAAGCGCACGAACCGACCAACCAAGCGAGTGGCAGGAATCCGCAACATGGATTACCCTTTTGTGGTCCTCACCCCTGGTCCTCTCTTCCGCCCCGGCCTCCTCTCACTCCGCCCCTCGAAAAAAAGGGTCTTAAAAGCCTCTCCAGACACCGCGGACCGCGGAAAGACGCAGCAGCAAGCAACAAAAACGCAACAAAAAGCGCGATAAAGTAACCCTCCTCCCCTCGGGGGCAGAAAAGGGTTGGGTTGGGATTGGGTGCCGGTGGAGCGGTTTGCGATCGAGCCAGCGGCTCCGCGTTAATCGCAAAAGGCACGTAAATCGCGGAGCGATTTCAAGATCCCTTTTTTCCGAAACCACACCGCACCGCACCACCTCTCCGCTGCACTCCAGCGCAGTGACAGTGGCCCATTTTCGTGCCTCTCTTGGCTTGGCTGATGGAGATTGGAGGTTGGAGGGTTGGCCCTTTCCTTTTTAATCGAAATCGAGCCACGCGGAGCTTGGTTTGCGACGTTGCCCTGACTGACTGACTGACTGACGGTCGGACTGGTGACGGGGAGTACGGTGGTATGTGGTTTGCGGAGTGCCACCTCCCTCCCCCCCCCCCCTCTCCTTTAGCCGTGTCGTCAGGCCAATTGGGTTTGGCTGCGTATGTGTGCTAAATAATTAAAGCACCCACTTACATTCCTTTGGGGCCGTATATATTACACGCGTTACACCCCTCTCTTCCACCATTCTCTGGTAGACCCTTCATCTCCTTCACCACCTTCCAACCGGCACGATGCTGATCGCTGAGGCTGCTGCTCCCTGTATGTTCAAGTATGTTAAATACGCGAGAAGGAATAAAATCGAAATTATCATACAGGCCGAGGGCGGGGCTGGTGGTGGCCCTCTTCCCCACCGTTGCCGCTGCTCGCGGGACTCCATCATTATTGGCGCGCAAAAGGCCTGCATCTTGCCAGCCAGCCAGCTGCATCGCACGTGAACTGCATTACACAGTGGCACTTTGTTGCGCGTTCGATTTGTCCAAAAAATCCGTTTTCAGTTCGTTACATCAGAGGAGCATAAAATAACATTTATGCAACAGCAGCAGTTGCCATGGTGCTGAGCTTTGTATGGTATCTGTCACCCGCGTGAGTCATTTTGTGCGTATTAATGTCTCAGCATGCCATGCAAAAGATTTTGCGCTATTTTCTTGTTGGCTGTTGTAGTCTGTTCTCTGCACAGCCTACTTGAATCATTTAATGCCGATATCTCTTATTCTGTTTTTAATTGTTTTCAATATTATTTCGATAAATTTCATTGATATTTACAATTTCAGGGATATGTTTTTATGATTTGGAATATTGGATCCCATGCGTTCTAATAATAAATGCGTGAAAGTAATGAAATTTGCATGAATTACTAAAAAAGTAATGAACAATACCAATAATCATAATCCCACTGTGCCACTCGCAGCGCAGCGCGAACACGGTACACGCGACGCGGGCGCGATGAGGGGTTGAAGAACCAATTTCTACCATTTATACCACCTCTTGTCACCTCAGCCGCCTGCCACCGCCGCCCGCTCCCCACCCCTCACAAGTCGCATAATTATTCGCGTGAATGAAACGCAACAGCAATAAGAGTCGAAAAGGGAGAGAGAAGAAAAAAGAATCAGAAATGCAATGCGTGGCAGCAGCATAAATGAGCAAAATAAGCGAGATCCGAAAACCAACTCAACTCAACCCAACCCAAACACACACACACACAGAAACGCTTACAGCAGAACAAAGTAGTTGGCGCAGAGATTGTAAGAAGATCGCAAAACTCCCAACCCCAGCTCCCAAAGGGGGGGTGGGGGGAGAGTTCTGTGCGGTTCTGAGCCCACCACCTGAACCCTCTCCCCTCCCCCCTTTTCCGGTGCAACCGATTGCGGAGACTTGGAGCGCGTGATGGACCGACTGGTAGAACAAAACAAAACATTAAAAAATCCACCTCGCAGACCACACCACGCACACACACACACACACACATCGCCGGGAGAACATATTAAATAATTAATTTTCTAGAGATGCAATAAATAATTTGAAAAATTCGCCTGTCAAACGCCTCGCCGCAAAACCGGCCTCGGCCCCGCCTCGGCGGAGTGTCAGAATGTGGCGCACTTCGGGGGCGCGACGAGCCAGCCAGGAACGGGCTATGGTGGAATGAATGAACGTTCGAATGGTTTCGAATGGTGGTTGGTCTGCGACGACGACGACGACGACGGCGACGGCAACCGCAAGACAAAACATTAAATCATCAAAGCCAATGTGTGTGTGTGTGTGTGTGTGTGTGTGTGTGTGTGTGTGTGTGTGTGTCTTGGCTTGGCGCAAAAGGGTTGCTGCTGCTGCTGCTGCGCCATGTGTGCTGCTCGCTGCGACGGCGATGATGATGGAGCTTATTTAATTAATGCTTATAAAAGTTCACCTATAATAATTACTAATTATTATTAGGCTGCCCTTCTCGGAAGAGCGTTCTCGCGGGGAAAAGGGAGTGCGGTCGAACCCCTTGGGAAGCAATCTCCCTGGACCGCTGCCTCTTCTTCTCCTCCCCACGTTGCTGCGGCTTCTTTGTGCGATCGCGTTGCGTGGCTTCGCGATCGCAGCAACCGTAGACGCCGACCGGACCGCGGTTCTGCTATCTGCTGCAAGCATATAAATGCATTAATTACTGGTTGGTCTGCTCGGTTCTGCACGCGGGATTAATCCGAACCGGCGTCTTGGCTCGCTGAAGGATATAATTTGTTTCCTTCGGAAGCAAGGAGAGAGGGATCGGAGGGGATCGATTCTCTCTCTCTGCTCTTCATCCGAATTTTAGGCCCAACGATTAATGGGCAGCGCGCAATTTACTATACTACAACTACGCGGCGTAAGTCATTCTTTTCATCGATTTATTGTTCGATGATGCTGTGTTTGGAATGCTTAAAATCAACGCCATAATGGACGCACCGTTGTTTGCTATTCGAAATTGCACGAATGGTCGACCTAGCCCTGAGCAAGAACCAATCGTTCCGATCGATTCCGCTGCACCAACGACACACAACCCACCGTTGACCGTTTGTTTCATTTGCTAGATAAATATGATCCTTGCAAAAACGCACAGAAACGCAAAAGGAGAAGAAGAGAATTAAAAAAAAAGAAATGGATAGACAGAACACCTTTGTTTGAAATCGCGGAAAACGGTCCCTCGCCGAACAGCGGGAGTGTTTCTGTTCCTTTTTTTATTTTTTCATTTATTCCCCGAGAAATCATCATTCACAATCCGACATCATCACATTCCGGCCACGTCGCACCCGTTAGAAGGGGGGGGGGGGGGGAAAGGCTGTGATGGGTAGAAATTGTTTAATTCCTCCATCAGGCCAGGGACCTGTCATCGGTCGTGAACGGGCTTTCGATACAATCCTCCCCAAACAGCAGGATGGATAGCAGGGTATGTGGTGGTGGTGGGCGAGCTAATAAAAGTCGCATCCAGATGGAACGTCAAAATTGCATAAAAATCGCGCACACACACACACACAAGAGCAGAATGTACCCAGAGAGAGGGGGTGCTGGTTGACGGACGTGCGACAATCAAACAAAAGACGAAAAACCCAAAACACATTGCAGGACAACGGACGCAGGATCGACGCAAAACAACAACAACATCAACAACGGGTTGCAGCGAAAGCAAATTGAGAAGCACAATGCTCCCGAAATCGCGCGAGGGAGGGCGAGTGGATAAGAAAAAAGAACGAAGACAACACACGCACGCACATGCTCCCTCATCCGAGGCCTATCTGTGTGTGTGTAGGAGGCAGATTGGACGAAGGCAATGCCATGCACTGCAGCTGCATCGCGCGGGGATTGATGCGAGGAGTACGCAATGAGGATATTGCACAAAACAAAAAATGCAAGACAAACTCCCTATATACCAGCGCCTACTGCAATAGACTAACAGAGAGCGAAAGAGAGAGACTGCGTGATGCAGTCGGTTGCATTTGGTTTGAAACAATATTCCCTTCTCTACATGCGCCTCTATGGTTCTATGCGAAAGGTAAAGGCCATTTTATGATTTCAGACTTTTTATGTTTTGCTCCCTTTAGCTCCCTTAAAGATGAAGCTGCCGAGGACGGGACACGAGGTGCAAATTGATTGATTTTATGGTAAATACTAGCATGGAGTTCCTTGTGCATGGCTACTCGATTGCGTTGCGTTTACGATAGGCATCCCTCTGCCTATGCCCCTGACTTGGCAAAACAGAAGACAGATATCCGACCAGTACCGGACCGAGGACCTGAGAAAATCAACACCCCCCAAAAATTATCGCCCAAATAAAGCAAACTTCCCTCCAGTCCTCGTCCACCGGCCAGAGAGGGGTTGGCTCCAAGGGAAAAAGTTTATTTGGAGGTTCCAGCTGCCAGCTGCCAACTGGCCAAATGGCGGCAGCAGCAACGAGGGGCCCGTACCTTGTTTGCCATTCGGTGGTACGGTTATGTTTTTGGGGAAAAATGCAACGCCGGGTGGTGCATGGACCCGGGGAAGGACATTAGAGGAAGGAGGGCGACCAGAATGTGGACTCTCTCTCCCTCTCTCTTCCATTGCGGATATTTTTGCGGGACTGCGAAAGCTGCAATGGTGGTATGTTTTTTGATAAAAATGAAGTGCAACACATCAACAGTGCAGGCGAGTCCTCGTGACGTACGTGAGTGTGTGTGTGTGTGTGTGTGTGTGTGTGTGTGTGTGTTTTGTGTCCAAACTTTGCGTCCAGCATTCGTTCCTCGGGCAGATGCAGATCCCGAAAATGGTCAACCGAAACAGTCGGCGTTGACCAATGCATCGGCGCCAAACGCCCTAGGACGAAAGTCCCCCGAAGTCAGACACACGGATGGAATTTTCACACTCATACACACACACACGCGCGCGCACACCCAAAAGGAATAAGACGTGCAAACAAAAGGATACGGCACGGAACAGGGACAGGGAATCACCGGTCAGTGCATGCCTCAGACTCAGGACACAGCCGCGAATGTAAATTTGTATTTTCAGCATTTTAATTTTATTCGCTTCGCCCACTTCATTTCTGCTCCTGCTTCGCGCACAACGGATCGGATCTATATCCACGGGAGCCGTGGACAGTTCCGTGGCGTCGCGGATTTCGTAGCACTGTTTGTTATCGTTTTCTGTCGTCGTCGTCCCCCCTGGACGCCTCGATATACTAACGTTCGAACCGGCTGTTCGGCTGGTGTATGTATGTACTACTCCTGCACCGCCTGTGAGTGGAGATATTATATTTCTCCACATACACACACACATACACACACACGGACGGTGCGAGATAGATTTCTATCGGATTGCAGGTTCTTACTCCCCCTGTTACACCGTTCCCGTTCGCGATGGGCCGGGGCATTCCGATTTTGTTTTGTAATTTTATCCCGTTCCTTTTTTCGCTCCGTTGTTGTTTTTTTTTTTTGAAAGACTCCCACTGTCCAGTTAGTTATTGCTTTCGGGGTTTCGACTTTTCCTTGTTCGCGCGATGGTTTTTCTCGCCGCTCGGTTTCCACCTTTTTGGGGGGGGAGTTTTCCTGTTTGTTGTGTTTTTGTTTTGCGAAACGTCATGTGAGTATCTCATTCTATTTTCCAACCATTTTCGTTGTCTGCGTGTGTTCTTTATTTCATTTTCGCATTAACCATATTTGGCTGGCACCAAAACCCTTCCTATCTATCTACTTCCAACGGTGCGCCGAGGACGCGACATGTGCGCGACACACAATAGGGTCTAACGTTCAACGGCGGCCGCTGTTCCAGGGGGTGGGTGGGAGTGGTGCTGTGCGGAGACATTAAAAAGTTGTTTTTGCTTCTTTTTATTTCGCCCAATTCCAGGGAAATGACCATATTTTCCATCCCTCAGACACACACACCTCCCTATCGGTTGATTGAGATGATTTTTTGCGCTCCCAGATGCATCCCCGGTGACGATGGTGGTTGGTTGGAAAATGGCAGAAAAGGGAGAACGAGGGTAGGTTTTGCGATTTTTTAGACACACCAAAAACACCAGGGAAGGGGAGGAAGGGAGGGGGTGGTTCCCGCGAGAGCATTGTTGTATTCGATTGAGTTCGAGTCGCGCGGGCATTAGCGCGGGTTTTTCGATGGGTTTGGTGCACCAGGGAAGGCATTACTGGCCGACGCCCGGGGAATAAGTCAGTATCGATCGAGTTTTAATTTTGGATAACATTTTACAGAAGATTTTGTTTTTGTATTTTGGTGCACTGCAAACATTTAATACGAAGTACAAGTAGAAGTTGATAAAATAATGCAAAAGGCTGTTATAAGCAGTATGAGGTATAAATAATTAATTAATGTAAATTGCCTTTAATATTTTAATTCTATTGAAACTTTTTTTCTGCTCTAACAATTGAAAAATCACAAGCAAAATGTGAGATTGAGATCGAGTAGTCATTGGAACGAAGGTTTCAAGATGAAAAAAGACCGTTGAACAGCCTTCAATCGTAATAGAAAACATGTATTAGCTTTTAACCACACATGTTTAACCGTGAATCGTATAAGAAAGTAATTTTCTTCTATGTTAGCCCGTCACAGTATTGAAGAATTATTTCTTAACTAGTTAATATACATATTCACTATAATTAAAACTTTTTCGACAATTTCATGTAACGTATATTTTGAAGCAAAACACAAGAACAAGTTGATTTGAAAGATTTTAAATTTGAACCTTCAACAGTTATTTCATCCGGCAAATCAACTTCTTTTCAAAATGTGTAAAGTGTGCTCAGTCGTTGTGAAGTAAAATTTTAAAATTTCACAACGAACACGAGCGTGAACCAATGCACCAGCAGCAGCAGCAGCCCCAGCAGCAGTTCCTCTCGGGAGAAATATCGGCAAAAGGTCCGGCGCAAAGCAGGCGCCACCACCGTAACAAGAGTCAATTTGTTTCTCCATGGCAACTCCCCCGACACACTGGGAGTCCAGTGGGTCCACCGAGGGGACCAGGAGCGCCAACCTGCGTGCCAGTCTGTAAATCGAATGTATTTTTTGTCTCCTCATCCGGCCACCACCCGCTCCAAAAAAGCACCGGATATGCATATCTTCCTTTGCGCCAAGCGCAAGAAGCGCGGAAACAAAAAACTCTCCCCCTGCCTCATACAACTGACCACTGGCCACCGGACACACCAGACCGTGCCGCGCCAGGACGAGGGGGCGCGCGTGTGAAAATGAGAAGAAAAAGAATTATGTCCACCAGCGACCAGCGTCCAGCGACCGAGAGTGAAGTCAGTCTCCGCCGCGTAGGCCGCGTTGGCGCGCCTGACGGAAAGAAAAGAAAGCAGTAAAAGCGGTCCCGAAAAAAACAATCCACCCAGCCAGCTCCCTCCCCCCCGGCTCATCTGATGCTGGAAGAGGGTGGAGAAGGTGATTCGATCGATCGATCGTCCACACACACGCACACACACACCGCGACACACGATTGGCGCAACTGCAACGTCGCGCTGGGGGATGGTGTTTTCTTTTTTTTGCCGCCGCTGAGTCCACACAATCCTTTCCTGTGGTCCAGAAGGTCCTTTTCGGGGGTGCCTCATTCGCAGCCACACACACACGCGAACCGAGGACGATTGACGCATCTCGTGGTGTGGCTGACCGAGAGAGAACGAGAGAATCGAATATTTTTATCGTCCAGCCATCGCAGCACATCGTCGCGATGCTGCTCGTGGTGGTGGTGGTGGTCAGTTCTCTCGAGACCCGAGGAAAACTCGTCCCCTGTTTCACGCGCCCTCACCCCACTGGTGGGAGGGAGTGATTATCCCTTCCCTTCGGTCCGGGGCACATGGCAGATAGATTATGTATCGCGAAACCGTGGAAAGTGTGCGCGCACACACACACACACACACACACACACACAATACATAAATTTCTAGCTCCAAAGGGGAGCTCTGCACGAAATGAAACCTAAACATACAACACATCTCCGGCGCCCCGGGTAGGAGAATATGGGGTTGGCCCATCCTCTCGCCCCCAGTGCGCCAAGCGCCAGAGTCGCAATCGCCACGCAAAAGTCGCGAAACGCGAATTTTCCACCACTCCGCCACCCCGGCAGCAGCGTTGTCCTGCGAGCCAAAAAAAAAGGAAAGAATTGGAAAAAGGAATTTCGGCCATTTTTTGGTTTGGTTTCGGGCCGCGAATGCGAATGTGTGGTGACCACTGGCCGCCCCAACGATATGCGAACCGGGCAGCAGCAGCTCTGGCAAGCTGCAGAAGGCTGCGGGGAATGAGTTTTTGCTGCGAGCGCGACGATGGACCAGCATGAGGGGACAGCAAACGCGCTCGCGTTGCATCCATCCAACGCGCCCGTCCGCGGCCAGCCTTCCAAAAATGGAAAATAGGAAATTTTGGTAATCAGTCGATGCTTTGCTTCTCCTGTTTTTTATCATTTCCCTCGCTGACCATCGCCTGACACACACAAACGCGCGAGCGCCGAGCGGTGTAGAAGAGACGATTGGCTTCAACCCATGCAAAGTGCAGTGTTCCTGGCATCGTGGTCTCCTCCTCCGCAGATTGGCATCAGGCCCGCATGTGTGTGTGTGTGTGTGTGTGTATTTGCCGCGGAAAAAAGTCATCCCGCACCAGCAGCGAGAAGTCTGTTCGCTTCGCCGTTTGTGCGTTATTTTTCGGACAACATAAAAATGGACAGCAGCAGCAGCAGCAGCAGGAGCAGCGGCATGGATGGCCGTGGCGCGGCCGGGAAATTGAGTTAACTCGGAAAGCAGCATCGGAAAAACAACGACGACGACGATGACGACGCCGACAACGACGACGGCGGAGGGTAAATGAATTCGAATTTGCAGCTCGCTGCGAGATGTTCGCTCGCCAGTGCCCGAAAGAAACGCAGCAAGCGTTCCGAAAATGAAGCGGAAATTATTTTCCCAAAAAAAAAATCCACAACATCCACGCGAATAGCAAAAGAGGCAAAGGGAGAGCATCGCGTTCACCGGATCGCGCATTTTCGCGAGGGTCACCGTTGGTCAACATATTCGCGGTTCGCTTTTCCTCGAGACAATATGTGCGAACGAACGAACGGATGGTCGCGCGTGCGATGCGCATTTAAAGAAGGAACAGGATCTAAAATTGGTCCCCAAAAAGGACCCTCCGAGCGCGCGCGCTCGCCGTATGTCCGTGAGAGGTGTGGCCATTTCGCTGGACCGGAGATTTTAATGCCAGATAAGCATTATTTTCTCGGTGAGCATTTTTTTCTTCTTTCGTTCCGTTGCTGTTGTCGCAGTTGGGTTCCCACTCGGTACTTTCGCACGTCGACGAGTTTCCGGCGACTGACCTGACCCTCCACTTCAAGTGTGTGTGTGTGTGTGTGGTCATTATGGTTGGTGTGCCCGCGCCTGCAATTAAATCTATCATTATAAATAATGTTCTTAGAAGCGTAGAAGAGTGGCGGCCACAGAGAGAGAGAAAGAGACAAGCTGGTGATGACAACTGGCGAACCGTGACCGGCTGGCGTGAGGTACCCTTGTCGTCGTGGTCGTGGCGATCCTTTTTGGTAGGAGGACATATCGTACGTACGCGGCCACTCGGTGTTGCGGATCTCGGCATCTAGCAAGGGTTATAAAAACGATTCCCAGGATTCGCAGGCAGCGCGTATGTTGTTGCGAAGGTGGAGAAGATACGGTCCGCGGGGCGAAAGTGTTGATTTTCACGCAAATAAGATACGGATCGTGGAGCGCATATTGTTATGAGGATTCCTTTTCCAGCAAAACGCCTGTTTATTGTTGGGTACATTTGGGTATAAAAGGACCTTTGGCCGGTTGCAAGATCATTTCTCTACACTACATTGTGACAAGCGAGGTAGTAGTTATGATACACTTGCGGTCGAGTGATCTTGTAAGAATACAG
>NC_064875.1:9716466-9721466 GCF_943734745.1 Anopheles darlingi | reverse complement strand
AGACAGAGAAAGAGAGGGAGAGAGAGAGAGCGGATGAAAGAGGAAGAGAGTGTGACTCTTGGCACAGTGGCTTTTCCCGTATTTCCTTTCCAACTTTTTTTTTCCTACTGCTACTATTGCTATTCGGCCATTGCAAGTGCCATTTTGTGAGGGAAAGAAAACTGGAAATGGAAATTATTATATATCCTCTCCACTCACTCGTTCGTTGGCAGGGTGGTGGTGGTGGTGGGTGGTGAGTCTAATTTTGTGGTCCATTCAATTTTTAATGAACACATATTTTCTTGATGCAACTGTACCCTGTGTATGTGTGCACGAGAGGTCATATGCATGTACGGCGCAAGCGAGGATAATTGAGGGAGAACCTTTTCACCCACTAGCTGGTTATTGGATTTTGCAAATTTCATCAAGGAAAGGTTTAAATTAGCGTTAGAGCGACGAGCAATACAAACAAACAAGCAGCTCTTTCAAGTGGGAGCTCGTTCGTTTGGGTACATAAAAGACATTATATATGAAATTGCATTTAAGGAAGAAAATGGTTTGCCTCATCTATCACCGAATGAGAATGGTAAGATCGTAGCACACCCGACAGGTAGACAGTTTGTGACAACATCGACGACATAAGTTCGAATCCCGAAATGAACATTCGAGAAGAGGAAAGAAAAAAAAACCCAAAATCTTTGCTTTGGTGGAAGGTTTTCTTCAATAGAATCTTTTAAAATTCTTTCCAAATACTCTGCTCCACATTACTCCCACATAATTGATAGAAAAATACGCGAGAGCGCACAACCACCTACCTCTATCTTGTAGCTGATGACGCGATCGTTGCTGCTGCCGCCGATTATTCCGCCACCACCAACACCGCTGCCGGTGCTGCTGCTGCTGCTGCTGATCTTCTCTATCGTAGCACCACCGTGGTGGTGGTAGTGTGCGGCGATCGCGTTGGCGTACTCCAGCTCCTTCCGGACGGTGGCAAAATCATGACCGGTGGCTCCTTCGCATGGCATGCTGATGCCTAACATTCCACAGTGAGCGCTGCTACTATTGTTGTTCTCGGGATCCGTACCACCACCACCACCTTCCTCCATATTAGTCCGTCCCGCGCAGAGACTCTCAGCAACAACTCAGCAGCAGCATCATCGCGTCGGAACGGGGATGGTGGTGCATCGTTGTTGGCTGGTGGACGACGGACGGTCTGCGGTGCCCCCGGACGCCGAACACCACCGAGAGAGAAAGAGAGAGAAAGAGATAAAGGGAGACGTGTTGTGAAAAAATAGACTTTTAGAAAGAGAACGGCGAAAAGAATAATGGGACACCGATTGTGTGAATTTTTAGAATGCAAATCACTATCTAACACACACACACGCGCGCGTGCACGATGACCACGGGGCAGGTACTACACGAAGAATGCTGTTCTCTCTCTCGTGTGACACTTTCTGCCCCGTCCTGGTCCTGGTCCAAGTTTTCTGCTCCCAAAAACAAAGGCAATGAAGTATGCCACACCGTGCGCGGGGGATGTCGTCGCGTATGCTCGCCGCGGCGTAAGTGGTGGTGGTGGGTGTCCAAGACAAGACAACAAAACAACCGAGAGACAAAACAAAAATTAAAACATAAAATCAGCTCCACAGCACGCGCGCGCTCACTACCGGGTGGAGGGAGGAGGGTGGGGACTCGCGAAACCATAAGTATGGGGACGCCCTCCATCGTCGTCGTCGTCGCGTTCCACCTATATCCCACGACCCACTGAGCTAGTTGTGCGGGTGGTTTGCGATGTAAAAGGGGAGGGAGGAGGGGGAGATGTAGTGAAGGTGGAGAACAACACTTGAGGAGCTTGCCGGCGACGGCGGCGGCGTTCGCGGGTGATGACAACGTCGAGAGCCCTCAAGCTTGACATCCCCCCCACAACAGAAAAGGGTACGGGGATAAGGAGAAGAAGGAGGAGGAGGAGGAGCAGGTAGCAGTTAAGGGGTAGCTGGTGGTGGTGGTGGCGGTGGTGGTAGCTCAGACCACCCCAACGCACCACACCACACCCGCAAGTCGAGACTCCAGGTTTTAAAATTAAATCACATTAACGGGTACCGAACGACAACGGACGGACGGACCAACGGGGACGGACCAGCGCACCAGGGAACGTGTAACGCGCGCGCTCGCGGTCGTCGTCGAGCACGCGAGGGTCAGTCTCTGCCTCGGAGAACGAGCGATTTGCGTGGGCAGTCGTTGGAATGAATTAAGCGAATATGTGATTTAGCGCGGCATTTTTCTTGCGGCCTCCATTTTCTTCGCGTCGCGTTCGCCGCCAGGTAGCAACCCGGTAGGCCCGGCGCTATATGCGATCGCCGCGGGTCGGATACGCGGGCAATATCGCCGGTGACCGAAAGGAGTGATAAGTAACCGGCGTGCGCACACACACACACACACGGCCCCGACCAAGCAGCGAGTGCATAATGTAGCAAATTAAATTAAGACAACATTGTCGCATCGGCCCATGGCCATGGCGGAATTTTGCACACCGAAGAAAGTAGGCTTCGCACAAAAATTCCAGTGCCCCGGCGACGCTCCTGACGGTTGCAAACGTCATCCTTTTTGTTTTTTTTTTTTTGAAAAAGTCAACCGAAGGTTACTGCGATGCTGTAGAGCGTTCGCTCTGCAGGTAACTTATCCTCAATCAAAAACGGAGGAAAGGGTGGGTGGGGGGGGGACAACAAGCTAATCAACCTGGAAACAGTGTGCCACCCAACCGGCCCCAATCGATGGAGAGTGAGGAGCCCCCCTTCCTCAAAACCGGTCAAATCGGTATCGGCGTAGACCTTGGGTGGCGTTGTCAGGTTGGACGCCAATTGCATCCATCTGGTGGTGTTCGCGCGCGCGTGTGTGTGTGTGAGTGTGTCTGTATGTACACGCTTATTACGTCAAATGCATTGCTTAATTACGCACCTAGCGCCATACACAGACACACAGCACACACAAGCAGAACAACACCACGAGTCTGCTCCGGGCGAGTGATTAACGATTCAAGCGGCGCTGGCAAAGGGTTAGGGCATCGAAGTAAGCTAGCTAGCGTTTTTTTTCTCTGTGTCATTTTTGGTCCTTTGAATGTAATTTCGACTGCACATACCACTCCCGGGGCTTAGGGTTGCTGCATACTGGTGGTGGTACTGCTGCTGCTGCTGCTGCTATTACAGTAAGGATTCGCTCCGGATGGTGCGTAATGACAGGGTGAAATGTGTGCGTGTACGGAGCAGCGGGGTTGATGGTTATATGGTGGTGGTAGACCTGTGGCGGTTCGTACCGGTTCGGCTTTTGCGGAAATGAGGGTTTAATTTTTGCTGCCGCCCTTACGGCGACTATTCGATTAATTATCCCTCGTGTGTCCCTCCTTGCTGCTTCTTCTTCTCCTTTTTCTTCCTTTTCTCTCGCTCTGCCACGACCGAAAAAAGGGGTTTTACTGTGAGTGTGAGTGCGCTGCGTGACGAAATTAGAATATTCGATATGCAACTGCCCCTGGCCGGAAGGTTTTCCCCTCATTTACCCAAAATATTAATGAAGTTACGGCATGGGGCACTCCTGGCGAGGACTCGACGACGTTCGACGTTCGCTCGAATTATCGAATTTTGTGTGAAGCGACCACCACGGCTAGGACGCGAGGGAAAATGAAAAATGCGCTCCCTGTTTACTGACAGATGGACGACGCGCCGCACCACGAGTGAATGAAACGTACCCCGGAGGAAGGAGTAGACAGGAAGAAAAAAAAATCCAATTTTTCAACTCAAACCCCCGGCAAACGATTAGCAGAGCAATTTGTAAGCGTCTAGCGCCCGGAAGTCAATCAAATCGCTTCAATCGCTCCCGCTCAGGTCAGGTCCAACCGTCGCTGATGATATTTTGCATTTTTGACAGTTTAAACGTGTTCGATGACGTTTCAAAAGCGTGTCAAAAGCGGCGACGCTTCCTGCGATGAAAGCGAAGCGAAACAAAACATGGGACGTAGAATGCGACACCAAATCTTGTCTCTGGATTGCTCACAAAGTTGCTGTATACCGGGTACAAGATGATAATGAAGCGAAATCAAGATTGACAGCGACGTTGTTCATTTGGTTGAGAATGATGTTGGCCAGCCTCAGCCAGACGAACTTCCCATTTCGCGCTACTGTTTCTTTTGCTCTCTGTCTTAATTGTTGGCACTTGTAAACTTCGAATTCTCACTCCGCGGTCGAGAAGCGAAATTATCTTCACTGAGCAGCCCAATGCTTACCATCTGGCCAGCTCACCGATAATGCATCGATATGACCGTCGATGTCGGCTACTACACAACGCACTAGCTCTGCTACCCGTGTTTTCCCTCCTCCATCTTCTCCTACTCCTTTCACTCACCTTGATAACAAGGCGAAACTACTGCTGGCCGGAACGGAACTGACCGGTCAGGCCAACAACACGCGCCACACCGCGCGCTGGCGAGGTCGCACCGAGAGAAATGTTTTACGATTAACTTACACACTCTTTCTCGCACCCTGTTGAGCTCCCGGGTACGATTGGGAGGTCCCTCGTGGTTGGTGTGACCACAGATTTCGCTGGACACTGGGCCGGACACCCCGGACTTGGAACAGAGAAGTGTTTTCCTTCTGACTGCTCTCTCTCTCCCTCTCTGTCTGTATGTCTGTCTAATCTAATCGCAGCGCAACGCGGACACCGGACACCGAGTGGTGGTCCGTGGACCACACCGTGGGGCCAGGTCGCCGGTGGTCCGATATGCCTGAGCCCTGCCCTGGGACGTATCGATACGCTAGCCTCTTAGTGCCGTAGGCCGTTCGATCCGAGCATTAATTTCAATTCCATGTTTCGGTAGACAAAGCGGTCACAGGGTTATCCAAATCTTAAAGGCACGGATACTGCACTGCACCGGGGACCGTGGCCGCGACCGGGGAACCGGGAGTTCGACGCACTCGCACTGGCAGACGTGTGGTGCCACCGTTCAGTAACCTAAATATGCCTTTCGGTGAGTGTTC
>NC_064875.1:9706466-9708966 GCF_943734745.1 Anopheles darlingi | reverse complement strand
AAACCACCACCTTAACCTTCCAGCCTCCTCCCCCTAAGGAAGGCGGACTTTCAATTGTGTACAGGACGCCCGGCAGGACGTCGACGACGACGACGACGACGATGATGACGACGACGTCGAGCAAGGTCCTTTGGTGAAGAGTTAATCCCACACCACGTCGAGCTTCGTCGTGCGTTGGTCTGCGCTGGGAGTAGCTTCCGGTTTTCCGGGGATGCTACTAGCTCCTTCCTGGCCTTCCGCTGCTCACTCTCTCTCTCTTTCTATCTCTATCTCTCTCTAGATCTCGGCTACTCGCCTTTCGTCAATATCAGGCTCCAAATCCTGGCAACCAAACTAACCCCTTTTGTGCCTTCTCACCGGCACCACCGTGAAGGAGAAACCGTTTCGGACATCCCGATTGCAATGCCTGCCTGCAAGCAGGACAGCCGACAACTTCAGGCCACGGCCAACCAACCAACCAACCAGCCAGCCAACCAGCCAGCCAGCCAACCCTCAAAATTCTATTAAACTGTACACCACATTAGCATATTCTAATTTTGTACTCTTCTGAATTTGAATATAATTAATTAATTAAAATAGATTTACAATTCTGCGGTGAAGAGGGGCCCCGAGGTTTCCGAGTCCGAGGCCAGAGGAAAAATGGGGGGGGGGGAGGGGAAGGAGTGACAAGGCAGGGGATGGAGATGCCTCTGACGATCCGATCCTGATCCGACCAACCGACGGGATTGCGTGGAGAGGAGATGGGACATGGCCTTGTTATGTACAACCTTTTCCCATACACACGCACACACACACACACACACACACACACACACACACGTACTCGTGCTGTATGTGTGTGTCCTTTGAGGCAGGTTGCACACGTACAACTGGACCGGAGCAGAGGCGGCATCGCCCGGGAAGCTGGCTGGCAGCAAGAAAGGTGAAAGGTTTCTCGCCTTTGCGACAAGAGGCAACACTCGCCCCAAGGAGCGCAGTGGCAGGGGTGAGGGGCAGCGGTGTGTCCATGTTTCCCATCCGGAGCAGGAGACGATCCATTTTCTCACTCACCGCTTCCACTCTTCACCTTCGCACTCTGTCCACCAAAAAAGCGAACGCCACGGACAGCAGGGATGGAGGCGAAGGCGCGGGACGTGGACTACTGGATCTTGAGAACCCGGACCGTACCGAAGACCGAAGACCGTCTTCCCGTTCTCCTGTGCTCGCCATCCCCTTTCCCCTGGCAGTCGGTCGGTCGGTTCCTCATTTTAATCGTTCAGCACCCTCAAGACACCGAGACAACGAGCGACGGACCGACATGATTCCTCTCTCATCGCCGCCCGCACGGAACATTGAGTTTGAACAGCCGAAAACGGGGGGGAGGGCGGCCGTGGGGGGGCCGATGGATTGCGTCAAGAAGCATCAACCGGGCAGAGCCGCCGTTACTGGGAGGGCAATAGTTGCCGGGAAGAGGGTACCGGAACCTGGACGGGATGGTAGTCAGGATCAGGAAGAAATTATAAACAAAAACATCACCATCATCACCATCATCATCATTATCAGTAGCAGTAGCCGGAGCAGCATGATGATTAGGACGAACAACAATTGCGATGCCACAATCCTGCTTAGCATCGTCCGTGCTAACTATAAGGCGCAGGCGGTAGTAGTCCTTGGGATGGCCGACTCCTAATGATAATGATGGTCCACGACGACGACGACGACGGGTTCTTGTTCCCTGTTCCCGCTCACCTTCACTTCCTGGTTCCACCTTCCATGGTCCATCCATCCGTGCTCGTGCTGCTGCATCATGTGCTGCTGCGTGCAGGAGAATTATGTATCCGAAAACGGTTTCCACCACCAGCCGCAAACACACTGACGTTCACACACACAGACATACACACACACACACACACACTACCACTACTATCATCGAACTCTAGTCGGCACCTAGATCGCCTGGTGCCTGGTTTGGACGCTGTAAGATTACGATAATTTCCTTGTGAGTAGCTTGTAGTGTGTGAGTGTGTGTCCGTGTCCGTGTCCAGGTCAGGATCTTTTTTGAGGTTCCACTCGAGCAAGAATGTGGCCTTCCTTATGTGTGCTTGTGTGCTTGTGTCTGTCGTTTCATTATTGGCCTCCCCCAAGTATGCAAATTCAATTTTATCAGCCCGTACAAGTGGTGTCCAATGTAGAGTGTTGGCCAGCCTGTTTCCATTTCTTTTTCCACCTACCCTTCTCGCACCCTTCTCGCACTGACCAAGACCAGGCGGATGACAAATTGCCATGCGCTTGATGCACCGCAACCGTTGGTGGGCTTTTGCGGTGAGAGCGTCCAATTATGTTTTAGGTGGAAAAGTCTAAAAAATGCCTAGATCCTTCATTAAGATGCAAGTTGCGGTAGCATGTTTAAAGATTGAATCGTGCTTGCTGCAATAAGAGTCAAGTTTGAGATACAATCAACATCGTATTTTATGCGTTTTATGTACACAACTTGTTACTTGATTCATCAGTTTAAAGTTCT
>NC_064875.1:9686466-9703966 GCF_943734745.1 Anopheles darlingi | reverse complement strand
CCACACGGACCGGGTCAGAAGTATTGCACTCGAGCTTTGCCCCGTTGGAAAAGACCGGCAACCGACGAATGGTCCAAGGAAGGGAACGCATAGATTCACGTTCTAGTTACATGCAGAACAGTACCGCGTAGTACAGTGTGTGCCGTAGTTTTGCCGTTTTTCGAAACTAACAATTCGCTTTCTAGCTCTGTATCCTGTACAGAGTGTAGAGAAGAGTGTCTTCTCCAGCTACGCTTGACACAAAATCCCCAGACATATCATCGCTAGCTGCGACACAAACCAGGCACAGCACTGTGACCGCGGTGGAGTGCAAATGTGCACTCGACGTTTCAGCACGCGAAAGGTGCACCAGCGTGGCATTTGCATAGGCGCTGCATGCGGACCCCGATCGCCGTACCCTGAAGACTCACTCGGCACATTCTTGCCAAGCGAAAGGTGCTAAAGACGACGCGCTGTGCACGCCCTGTCTCTATACGACCACCTAGCACCGGGCGCACCGCATGGACCGATAGCATGGTATGGGCCCCTCCAGAGTGGGCGGCATTAGTGCTTCCTTGTTGGAGGTTGCCGCCACCTCCGAAAGGAATGAAACGGGGAGCTTCCCATTCAACCATACTTCCCTACTCTTGACGGCGACGCCGACTGCGACGACGACGACGACGACGACGACGGGAACATAATATTTTTCTCCTATATTTAATTTATTTATTTCGATTCCTTTCAAATGTTATAGTCACGTAATTAGGTGATTAAACCAAAGGGAACTAGGGCGGCGGGCGGAGTTGTGGGCGCGATGGGTGTGCCTTGCTATAGCCGCGCTGGTTGTGGCAGTGGCAGCGACAGCAGCAGCAGCAGAAACTCAATTAGCAATTAAACGTGGCATTTTTCTTAATTACACGATACTTTTTCACTAATTAATAGGAGGAAGAAGCAGAAATGAGGGGAGGGGAGGGAGGACCGATCGAGGGAGGAAAGTGACAGAAAGCAAATGAGAAAGAGTCCAGGTGACGGTGTGACCGAGGCTGAGGCTGAGAGCAGCAGCAGCAGCAGACGAGGAGTCCATGTGCAATTTGGGCTTGGACTTCCTGGCGCACGGGCCGCGGGGGGGGGGACGAAGATCGATGCCGCCGAATGGAGGTCGGTCGTGGCTCGTGGTCCGATGATGGTGGTCTTCCCTCCGCCGCTTCCATTCCCGGGTGCAAAGCAGTTCGATTCGATGACTTATATATCCTCCGTATATTTATTCAGGTTCTCCCGGTCCTCCAGCAAGTCGGCTGCCCTCTTGTGCTGCAAATGTACGACTCCTCCATTTTCTTTCCAGTATTTGTTTCCTCCCGAGAGTCCCCGGAACACAACGACAACGGCGACGTCGACTGTGAGCTTTTCTGCATACATTATGCTTACCGCGACCTACGGGCGAGCGTACGTCGACGGTAAAGACGGTTTCGTCTGGACTCGAGGACACTGGGGAGGATTCTTGGGGTTGGGCCATTGGGAGGGCGGGCTAGGTGGAACAAGGTTTCCGTCAGTTCGGTTGCGGTGCTCTCTAATGGGCTAATTTCAAGGAACACTGACTTCCAAAGGCTGAACGGAATGGAACTCGGCGAGAACACGTGACGTGGTAAAGAGCCCGACGACACGGTGACACTTTAGTCTGTGGTTCAGACTTCGACGGCGAGGAGAGAAGGGCGAGAAGGTGTCTATCGGCTAATCAGCTGGCAAAAGGTGAAAAGACGATTTAAATTACTCGACGGGAAAGAAAGAAGAAAAAACCAGGCGGAAATGCGATTCCACCCGGACGTAATGTATGGAGGCACTTTAACGTCGATGAATGAATTCAGGACGGTGACGTCGTCATCGTCGGTCGGTTGGTTGGTTGGTTGGTTGGTGGCCCAAGTAATGCAAGTAATGTGATCCCGATGTGTGATAATGTGTTTGTTCGTGTGCTCTGTTGTTGTTGTTCCGTTGAGTTAAGTCCCTTCCCTGCGCTCTACTTCGACCACGGTCATTGCAAGAAACACACAAATTAGCCTGGGCCGAGTCCTGGCGAAGGCGGGGGCCCGCGACGTGACTCTCATAATCATGACCGGGTGGATCATAATGATATCGTCGTCGTCGTCGTAATTGGGGCAATAAATTTCCTTGTATGTTCCTTGTTCGCTTGGGCAATGTTGGGGTTGCAGTCGTCTTTTTTTTTAACGGAAGTTCACTAGAAACGAGGGTTTACAATCCACATCCAGCCATGGTTGGGTAGTTCGCGGAATATAATTGGTGATAATAAGATTTGTGCTACACTTAGTATTGGGATATTTTTTGTTGTTATAGTTGCCTTTATATTTAAATGTTACTGCTAGAGTTTCCTTTTCTTTATATTGATTTCGGTAAAACAACATTATTTTTACAAAGTTGTGTTTCGAAACAGGAAAGGGTTCAGCACAAACATGAATATTACATGTTTAAATCCTTAGGAAGAAACAAATATAATAAAAGATAAAGAGGTTCTAAACAAGAGAAAAAAGATTTCATTTAATTATTTAATAAATCAATCAAAACCAAATGGATTGTGGAACTTAATATTGAAAAGATTAAGAAAACGATAATGTACTATAGATTGAAATGAGTAATTCAATGACTTTTTTTAAATAAAATACCAAGTAAAACTCCAAAACTTGCACTGACACAGTTACAATGTTTAATGTTAATTTTCTTGAACAATCGTTAGTATTAAAAGTAAAAGACAGATCAACACTAGAGCAAAGGAGACAATAAAAGAACGAGAAAATTAAATTATTTAAATTTAAAAAAATAAATCTGCACTGCACCATAACCGAGAAAAACTTTCCTATGCTGCTCACTACTGCATATTAACCATACTTCCGCCATACCGCACGGAGATTGGTCGTTTCCTTCCTCCATGAAATCACTTAAAAACTCGCCACCAACCGGAGGCCAAAGTGTCTTCGAACCAGTGATCCTCCAGTCCTCGCGTCGCGCTCTGCACCGGCCCGTGAAATGGTGTCCTCTCGAGACGCGCATGATTGGATGTGCATTTTGTCGAACCGGGATCAATTCCTTGGAAACATTTCCCACATATGGTGCGCATCAAGTGACCCCGCAACCGGATGTGACAGAGCCAAAGTAATAGTACCAGTCCCCTCTCCCCGTTTTCCCGTAGTAACAACAGCATGTTAGGGATGTCTTTCTTGCATCGGCCTAGTAGCTACTCTCGCTGACCCTCTCGAGCCCCGGCAATACTCCGCCGAAGTATGTGTGTGTGTGTGCTCGACGAAGAAGACCAAGTGTCAAGTGTCTGTGTTCTCCTTTTTTCCACTTTTTCGATTGTTTGTCTAATATTTGCACCTTCACCGTCGTCGCCCTCGAGCAGTGGGTTGCTTCCTTTCCCCTTTCCGTTCACGAAGGACATGGTGAGCACTTGCTGCGGACCGGGACCGACCGGCATCGTGGTCGTGGCACTCCAAATCTTATTATGACCCCCGGTATGTTCTCTTCAGAAGTTTCATCTTCCGTTTCCTGACCCTCCCGAGGTTGGCGCTATTTTTATTGTTCCCCGCCCGCGCTACTCGGAGTCAAATACCCGTCGCGTCTACGAGTCGCGACGAAACAATAGGTCCCAGGAGTCTCCTTTGAGTAACATCGCAACGTCGTCGTCTTCCGTACGGTTGGGCGGTCCATCCTTTCGCGGAAGGCTTGGACCGGACCGTATCCATACAAAAGACTCGAGCACGCATACTTGTACCATCATGCGCACATCATACGAGGGGAGTAGAAAAAGGATTGCAAAATGCAACTTGGAGAAAAGCAAACTTTTAGAACATAGAGAGAAAAAAACGAAAGAAAAACAACAAAAACGGATGCTCTTAGGTAGCGCCGTCCTTTGCGCCGTTGGTGTCTGCGCTTACCATCTCCAGCGTCGAGATTGCTTCCGGGATTCCTAGATTCTTGTCGTCTGACCCTTTGCTGACGCCACTCCCATCTGCCACCACACCACCCCCGCCCCGGGGGCGATGCAACGATCGCTTTTGATTGAAGTGCAATTGCCTTTGTTAATTTTATTTCTTGCGGCTCCTACCGCTCCAGCAAGGTGTTCGCGGGTACATGTGTTCTAATTGTGTTTAAATAATGGGGCACTCCGGTGTGTGACTGTGTCTGTGTGTGTGTATGTGTGTGTGGCCTCACCCAAAGAATGTTTTCTACAACCCCCGGACAACACATAAGGCCGACGCGTACTTCAGCCATGCCTCAAAGGCATCCAAGGGATCCGTCCGTCAGTGAGTTGCAAGGAGTGAGTTGCACGCTGCACTTTGTAGGGTGACGAACCGACGGCGGAACACACCGAGAACAATGCCAATTGCATTGGGAGTAATTCACAAGAATGCCATGCACTGGTTAGCGCGATACGGCGCCGTCCAAAGTGACTCTCTAGGACTTCTGGGGTCTAGGTACTGTGCTGATCTATTGTTTCTTTTTTATTTCCTTTCCTTTCACTTTGGGCGATACATTGTAGGTGCTTTTGTATAGCGCGGCGGGTGCATTTATCGCCTCCGGAGGATGTGCTAACATATGCATTTTTGTTTTTTTATTGTTGGAAAAATTACAACATACTAGCACTATAAGCAGTACTTATAGGATGTTACTGCTAGTAAGCTGTGGGTTTTGGCCTGAAAAAAAGTGTTTAATGAATTGTAAAGCTTATAATTATTCACTAGAGTTAGTTAAGAATATTTTGAAAATGATGACGAATATTTTGAATAGAATATTTTGAAAATGTTCTATCAACCTTAACCAAATTGAGGCTTTGCATGCCCCATTTGTTGGTTGCAACATATACGGTTGCTCTTTATACGTCATCTTTGGTCACGGAGTGCTTAGATTTGCTAAAAAACTTTTTTGTTTCGTTCTTCATATTAGGTACTAGTTCGAATATCAATGTTATTATTGTAGTAATTGTAAAATTATATGTAGGTTTATTGAATTGATCATCTAGAAATCTTTTAATTTGATTAATTCAACTAATTCTTCGCTAACCGATTATTTATTCCGCGGAACAAAGTTATAAACACATTCTTTATTCCATCTGACATTCATTAGTTGTCAATGTTGTACTGTCGATTTCTATGATCCACCACATCACGACCATACACAGCTAATGATTTCAAATGAAGACATCATCAAACTAACTGATCTCTACTCAGTCGCATCATTATGCCAACTAATTATGCCACAGTTTAAGTGTAATTAAGCAAATAATGTCATCGCTTGATCTCGGCACTCCGATCCACCCCCTTTCTGAAAAACCCACTTCATCCTTCCATTTCCATCCTGTTTTGCATTCAAAATGCACTCGATCCCCGCATAATTTCGTCCGCTATGCTGCAGTGATTTCCCACTCCAAAGTCCGCAAAGCGTCCGCTGAGGCATTCGGTGCCCGGTCCGATGGAATTGTGTACGACAAAGCAACAATAATCGGAGAGCGGCAAACGACCATAATGTGAAGCATAAACTACAGAACAACAAGCGACGACGACGACGACGACAACCAGGGAAATCGTATGCAAAAATCGGTATCCAGTCCATTTTTCACGGGACGGGAGGGATGCCATCACTGCCCTCAAGGCCAACCGACGGTCCCCATGCTGCTCATCATCCTCATCGTCGTCGTCGCCGGCGCGCTCATCATTTGTGGTTCCATCTTTTTCTTCGGTGGTTTTTAATTGTAAGAGCTGCCCGTTCGCCCAACCGCCCTGCCACCGGGAACAGATTGACTCTTGGTGGTCTGCTGCCAGTCCTCTATCACCCCCCCCCCTCCCACCCCCACCCTGGGTTGCTGCATCAGCGCGAACCCGCGTTGGACGGTGGCCGTTGGTAAAGCATAAATTTGAATACGATTAAAACTCGTTTTAATTATATTTAAAGGAGTAAAAGCTGTAAATACTGGCGCTCTCTAACTTCGGCACGAGGCACGAGTTGAGGACTAGGACTAGTGCGAGGACTTCGTTTTGGACCCAATCGTCCCCCTCCGCAAAACCTTGCACAGAAGAATGTAATTTTATAATTAAACCTCAATTAAGTTTGTATGCAAATCATTTCCATATTTCATGATTTTTAGTCCACCGGAGCTTCCTCCCACGCGGGCGTCTTCTCTCTTCAATCCTTCCACCCCGAAACTGCTAATGCGACCGGTATCCCCATTCTTCCCAGTTCGCTACCCCCCTCGAAAAATCCTGTGCCCACTTGCCGGCGATACCAACGATGAGGGTCAAGTGTAGCTGTCCCTCAAAACCACCGCCACTCGTACCCGCCAGCTCGTGTGACGTTTTGACGGTTGCTCCGCAGCTTCTCGTCGTTGGACGTTTTCTTCCATCACCCGTTTAGCCTTTTTCCGAGTGCCGCTCAGAAACCCGCTGTCCGCCGGGTGTGGTTTGCTGTTCTCCGAAGACCAAAAGGGGGAGGAATAAGGTGCAAAACGCCAATTTTCCAGACACAAAAGACGACGACGTCGACGATGGCGACGAGCGTCGCCGCTGTGTAAGTGTTTTTAATATTTCATCCCTCTTCGACGCCCCCTCGCTTTGGTAATTTTTTCGTCATTTTTTTCTGTGCTATTTTTTGCTTTGTGCGTGCCAAGAGATAATTAATGCTGCCCTACATCATAATCACATACTTTCACAGTTAATTCATGTGGTCGACCCGGTATGTTGCTCGGTATGTGGCTCCCCGTCGGCTCTGGTTGTCAAATTTCATTTGTCTAGATCCTCTCTTCCATCGGCATCGTTGTTGCATCATATCATCATAGCAGCATAGCGTTACTATCGAATCCACCATCCGTTGCTATGGATCATAGTAACGGTAGCAAACATTAGATGCTGCCAAAATCAACGCCAGACAGTTGTAATATTACTTGTCAATAAAGAACTGTGTTATTGCAAAGTGTAACAACCGTAAAGTGGAGCTCATTGCTTAATACCTAGTAAAAGTTGAACTTGTTTTTATTGTTTAAGAAAAGTTAGTTTTACACATCATGTGTGTGAGATAACATAGTGAGCTACAGGCGGTTCCTTTTTCAATTCTGTTACGATATGAGGCTGTCTTTTTCATTAGTATAATTAACCACAGTTGCATAACCGATAACTTGCTAATATCATTTCCTTTCTATTCTTCCAATTTAGCAAAAGCGCTTACCAAATATGAATCCAAATCATTGTGTAAGATCATTTTCGTGTCTCATCCGAAGTTACTTGCAGCATATTTTTCGCCCAAACTCACCGTTTGCCACTGTTTCTAGTTGCAGCATTTCTCACGTACACGACCAGCGTTGCCATGGCCGGCCGGAAACGGAAACGGAAATTGATCTTTCTCCTTGCTCGCTACTCCAACAACTACTACCACGCCGGTAGCTACCGACAAGCGACAGGCCAACGACGATGGCGCACTTTGATGAAATGGTGTGCTCGTAAATTAATTTAAAAAATATTGGATGCAATTTTTAAATTTATGTCCATAATAATGGAATACCCGATGAGTGCTCGAGGCCCTCGATCGGACGAGCCCCGGACAAAAAACCCGAGGCCCGAGGCAACCTGGCAACCTGGCAACCTTGCAACCGGTGCCGGCGAGTGGCCCGTTTCACGATTCTAATTGAGATTTTGATTTTCCCACCCAACTCACCTCAACCCCTTCTATGCCTGCTAGTGTGGTAGGCGTGTGTGTGTGTGTGTGTGTGTGATGGAAAACAGGCTTCACGGGCCCCAGTGGGCTCCACGGAAACCGCAGCAACGTGAGTGAAGCTGTGGAGTGACGTGCCGTCCCAGGCTGCAAAAGACGGCCTTCTACCCCCACCCCGAGGGGTCCAGGGGTCGCTTGTTTGAAGTGGAGCAGCGCTGCGCAGAGAAGGAGAACCAGGATCGGCCACGATTGGCAGAAACGCAACCGGGCCTAAATCCAAGGAAAAAATGCATCGCACGCACACCAGCACACTTCGCCGGTTGCGAAGGAGGAGGAAAACGATATTTTCACATGCGTTCACCACCCTCTCAAACGCTCTCTCCACCAGCACGCCCCATGATGTCGCTGTGGGATGTCAAAAAACAAGAAACCAGATCAAAACAGGCAAAACAGGGAGAGGCGGTTGGCGGAAAAAAGAGAAAAACCTAAATCCCCCACTCAGGACTGCCATCCCTGTCCCCCTGTGCAGGACACAGGGATGGGGCACAAACAAAAATCCATTTCCTGCCAGCCAGCCCAGGCAGGCTTGCAGGTGAGGGTGCACACCAACAGCGCGGGGGGGGGGGGGGGAACAGTGAATAGTGAAGAAGGATTGGCCTTAGAGATTCGTTTATTCTTCTCGCACACTTCCACTCGCGACACGATGCTCGCGATCTCTTGCTCTCTCTCACTCACTCTCCTACTCTCTCTCTCTCTCTCTCTCTCTCTCGCTTTATGTCTCGCTACGCCTATATCCACGCACAAGCACAAAAAACATGATTTGTTCCAACCGGAACAAACGGTTCGGCTCCGCTCCTGCCGCCCCCTCTACCATCCCCCCAAAAAACAAAACCAGACAGCAACACTAAGCACTAGCACAGCAGTAAGAGCAGAAAGAATCGTGCTGCAATAGCGCTAGGATCGAGATGAAGCGGGGGAGAAGGATACAGGAGCATCCGACCTCTCGTCCTCGACCCAAAATGCAATAGAAAAAGGCGTGTGCTCGAGTGCCATAGCGGCCATAGCGGCTTGGGACCAACGGTCATTATTATAGCTCCCGCCTCCCGCGTTAGAAAACCCCTCGGTTTTCCTTGCTGTGTGCGTGTTTGTGCTGGCTCGGGCTGGATGTGGCCCGGGAAAACGGAATGGGGGGGCGTGAAAAAACGGACCCCCGATAGCGAACAGCACCCAGCTCCTAACGCAATCACACACGATTGCACCATCAAGAAGAGGAACGGAACAGTGAGTGAGAGCGATAGAGAGATGAAGAGAGGGGGGAAAAAACTAGGAGATAAGCGGAGGCGGCAGCGCAGTAAAAGCGCAACCAACGCACGCACGCACAACGATGCGTCCGCTGACCGTTAGGCAAGCGAACGATTTATTAGTGAAAGCAAACAAATCAACCACTACACAATGGATAACAGAACATGTGCGTGTGCGAGTCGGCAACGACAACGAAAAGAAAGCGGAACACAGATGCAAACGAGGGAAGAAGGTCGAACAGATCGATCGAAACAAAGAGAACAACAGCAGCAAAAGTGACTTGAGTTAAGCAAAGGAACCGAAATGAAGCTGAAGAGTCGGTAGCGGAGATAGAAACGGGAAGATGGAAATGACAGTCACACAATATGGAAATGAAGATACAAATGTGCTAGGAAAGAGAGAGAGAGAGAGAAGCGGATTCAATCTGAAGCGATTCGGGAACCGCACGCTTACCTGGACACCACCTTGCACCCTCGTGCACTCCTCCCTTCCTCCAAGGATGCCTTCCTCCAGCAGCAGCTCCAGCATCTCTCAGGTCACCGTACACTTATATCCTCATTGTCCGATTGTGCGTAGTGTGCGTGTGCATGTGTGTGTGTGCATGTGTGTGAAGCGAACCTGGGGTGGCGTCAAATGCCGAGGTCCTGGCGAGCAAAAGAAAAGGAAAAGATCCGGAAAAAAGCGTTTGTTTCAATCGACTCCGCTCCGCGAGGTGGCGTTTACTGATGCTGCTGCTGCTACTACCGCTGCAGACACGCTATCCCTTTCTCGCTCTCGCTCTGAACGGAAGCGATGCATCGGAAAAGGAGGGATCGAAGGATCGAAGGAGTAGGCTTCGGTTGGCTTGGGAAAAAAGCGAAGCGAGCGAAGGGAAAAGCGACAGTGGAGGTGAAAGAAAAACACTCGCTCCCGTCAAACACATACACGCAGGCACGCATATACATGCTACGCATGTTCCGGGCATATCCTTTCCAACGCAACGTCCACCTCCGGGTCTCGCAACGCAACGTCCCCACGAAGCCTGCACTCCGGAGTTACACATAGGCCGCGCCGGCCAAGCTTTTTTGCCCTCCCTCAGTTTCCGCAGCTGCCAGCGGGAAAAAGAAAAGTATTTCAGGCCGTGGCGGGGCGAAAGTGCAAGAGAAAAAAATCTTAGTCCCTAGCCTAGCAGGCCTAGCTCTCGATTGTGTGTGCGTGTGGAAAGACAGACAGAGAGAGTGTGTGTGAGAGAGAGAGAGAGAGAGAGAGAGAGAGAGAGAGAGATTTTTTATGTCAGTTGTGGCCATTTTTTTTTTGCGCCCACTGCAAGCCACCCCATACTGGGTGGCGCAATGGTGCAATGCCATCCGTCCGGTCCATCGTCCTTCCTCCAGCCGGCTAGCTCTAGCTGCGAGTTTTGGAAAATTCGAAGGAGATAAAACGGAATTGGATTTTTTTCTGCCACATACGATCACACACACACACACACGTACACACACACATGGATGGGTATGGCGTCGACGTCGACGTGGACCACGACGACGAGGACGAGGACAACAACAACAATAAAAAATCCTCCAACCAATCGCCGCCGCGAAAGTGCCACCACGCTCCACTCCACTCGAGCTTTCCACGATTTCTCCCTCCCCCCCCCCCCTTCATTTCCCTCATTTCCGCGGATTGTGCTTTCTTCGTTTTTCGTGCCCCGTTCCAACCAGCACATACAGAGAGAGAGAGAGAGAGAGGAACACACACACACACACACCGGTCATCATCGGTCACACACGCGCGATCGGAACGGTGGGGAGCCGAATCCTCGGAGAAAACGAAAAAGGAAAAGCCCGCCCGGACCGCGGGACGACCGTAGCGCCAGTGCGCGAATATTATATTGACCAATCGACATTCGGGAGCGAATGAACGAACATGGACATGGACGCGCAGTGCCGGGGAAAAAGATGAACTGGGGACTGGCCTTTTGTGTGGCGAGGGGTGAAAAGGGTGGGGGAGCAGCTGCAGCTGGAAGGAAAAACCGTGGGCGCGGGATAGAAAAATATGCAACTCATATTTGTATTATGTATGTACGTGGCCGTCGACGGCGACGTCGCGATGGTGAGATGCTTTTTCTTGCACGAAATCCCATCCCCAAACCCCGTAGGGGGTGGGGGAGAGAACGGTCAACGGAAATGAAATTGCTTTTTCTCACAAACGGCCTCCGCATCGGCACAACACCACACGGACCCGGAGTTACGGAGTACAACATATATTTTCCAAACCCTTTTCCGATTTTTATTCCGACTCCGGTGCCCGGCCCGGTGTATTGATGGCGGCAGCGGCGTCGCGATGCAAAAAGAAATGTCGGAGAAAATCCATCTACTCTACCGGCTGGTAGTCCATGATGCATTCTGATGATGATGATGCATTCCCCGCATGATGCATTCTGATGATGATGATGATGAACCACGATAGTGTGGGCAGGAATGGAGAAATATAATTTAAAAAAAACCGACGGCAATAGTTTTGGTTGTTGTTATTGTACGAGGCGGTTGCTCCACGTTTTCGTTTTCGGCGCCGCGCGCGATGTTCACATATTGCATACTTCACGGCGTTTTTCAGCGCACGTACTTCGTACCTTTTCGCGGGGAAGGAATCCCTCTAGCTCACTCGCTCACTCGCGCACTCGCTTCTGCGTTCTGCTCTAATGTTCAGGCTCTCCCTTTCGCACAACCCCCCTTCCCCCATGTTATGTCCCGTTCACACTTGATCCTAAAAACGGGTTGGGCGAAGGGGAGCCCCAAGTCTCGTGTGTCCATCGCCGTTTGCCATCTCGCCTTGGCACACGGACACACGATGTGGCCAGCCCCCCGGGGGGGGGGGGGGGGGGGGGGGGGTGGCAATAGGGAGAGGCTACGAGTTAACATATAAAGTAGTAAGTGTTTCATACTTTTTGGCTTTTAACCATGTACATCGGCACTTGACACAGCACCAGCGGAGGAGAGTGTGTCCAGCGGGGAGGGAGTGAAACAACGTGAAACGATCATCGGCGGTGGCGGCAGCAGCAGCAGCAGCAGCAGCGTAGAAAAAAAGAAAGGCACGTCCCAGCTTCGGATCCCGAGATCCCCAGAATCCTTGCGTGTCCATCGCCATGTCAGGAGCTTTTGGTCTCGACGGTTGGACTCGAGGAAGAGGTGGTGGTGGACATTTGCATGTGTGTGTGTGCGCGTGTGTGTGTGAGTGTGGTGCGCTACCGGCTGCGGCCTGGTCGTATAGTCGTCGTATTTGTTTTTGTTCTTGCTGTTTGAGGGAGCATCCCCAAAGGCTTTTTGTCACGATGGAGCGCGAGCCTGGACATAAGAAAAACGTGAACAGGGAAGTCACATGCACTACATATAAGGTAGTCCTGGGTTAGTCCTGGGGTGGAAGCTGGTACGAAGCGAAACAGAGTTAGCATTAGCATTGTTTGCCAGCCTGCCAGCCTGCGACCAGAGCAGACCAGAGGCCCGGACCGGCACGTTTGATGGACGAATTGGAAAGGAGTTTTTCGTTTGGGATGGCGATGGGAAAAGCGAGCAACAAGATCAGTTAAATTAAAAACATGCAACAACAACAGCATCAACTGCAGCAGTCGTGGGGTCCAAGGATCGAGAAAAAGTTTCACCGAGCGAGAGAAAGAGAGCGCGAGAGAGAGAGAGAAAGAGAGCTCCCGTCGAGTTGATCATCATCGGATATAATATTTATGCTATTTATTTATTCATTCTTTTACTCCCATTTGTTGCGGATTAAAATGGCGGTGCGTCGACAGGATCGTGACAGCGAGGTGTGTCTATCACGTCGTCGTCTCCTTAGCGTGGACACCAGTACCTCCGGATCGTTTTACATACTAGCTAGCCTGCCAGACAGGCAGCCAGCCAGGACTGACCTGCTAGCTAGTTATTTGAAATTTGTCACCCTGTTCGCCCCCTGCTTTACTGCTTTTAAGCGCCACGAAGGTGCGTCGCAACGACTCCTACACTTCGTGAGAGGTTAAGGTTTGAGAGGCGGATCGGAGCCATCTTTTCTAACCACACTTTTTGCGGTAGATAGCTGCGTGGCCACCATACCACCAGGCGGCAAAACGGGGCGCTGATGATGTCCTCGATGTGCCCCGATGTCCTTGTGTATGGGTTGTATGTATGTGAAGGATACAGTGCACATAGTGTGCGCTATCCCTTTCGCAGCCTTGGCAGCTCTGTGATTAGCAAAAGAAAATTCTGCTTTTTTTCATTCAACGCGCGACGGGGAGAGGGGACATATAGTCTAAACGAGTGCCACTCCATGGTCACCACCATCATACGCTGCTCGCTGGTGTTTAGCTATTTATTTAACCAATAGAGTTGTGCGATTTGTGCGCGAAAACACGAATCACACTCCGGGGAGTGTGTTCTGCCGTGGTGTACGTGGTGTGCAAAAGGACATTCGCGTTTGCCCCTTTCTGATGCGCACGAGGAAAAAGTGCAAAAGGCAAAAAAAAACGGGAAACAGAAAAGAAAGCGCACGGGACCGCCGGTGATGATTTGCAATTTTCGATTCGATTTAGATGTGCAACCCGGAGTGGTTAGAACAAAACTGGGAAAACTCAAAACTCGACTCGACCGAAAAACCAAAACCAAAAACGAAAGAGAAATAAACGTGACAGGCAGGTTGACAAACAATAGAATCAACTCGGCCATAGGCTGGGCTTTGATGTTGAGGCCCGAACCGGCGAACTGGTTGGCGAATGCAGTTTTGCGTTCTGTGTTCGGTGGTTGCGTTATTAGTAAATGAATCTCGCTGCTCTCGATTATTGTGATTTTCGTGTGGTTTTAGCACATTCAGAGGAGCAGGCGGCACACAACAGAACAGAAGTTGGCTTTTTGAATTACCGAAAAATGGAGCGGCTCTTGCGCGAAAATTGAGTTTATAGCTCACCGCATACTACGACCGGGCGCGGCTGTCAGTCCACCGCTCCACGTCAGCACACTGTCAACTGCAATGCCACTTTTTCCTAACCTCAAAAGACAATTAGCCTTTCGGACTGTTCCTAGCAAGAAAGCTACATTGTGGGAAGGAAGAAAAAACGGAAAACGGGAAATCTTTCAAGATAACGTCGCGTGCTGCCAACCAGTGCGAGAGCATAACTCAAAAAGGGACATCTTTTGCCATTTTGCCTCAACCCTTTCGAGCTGTTGGGAGTGAGGGCGTGTGAAACGTGTTGGGAACCACCGTTAAACCAAACCACCAGCAACAGCAGCAGCAGGTGCCACTACTGGGCCACTTGTTGAGCCATTTTTCCCCATCTGTTTTTCGCCCGATATTATATGTTTTAAATGTAGGAATAAAATATGCAACACACACGCGCTGGAATGGGGCATGCCGAGTGGAAAACGCGCGCACACACACACACAAGCCTGGGAAAATGGTGGAAAAACTCCGGCGAGCCGACAAATTGGTGGTGGCTGACCAGACCGGAGGCCGCCGGCACTCCGAAACCCCGAAATGCCGGGATTCGACGTCCAGACCCAAAACCCAACTTCCAACTTACAGTCTCCTCTTCGCACGTCACACACGTCGATGAGGTGAAAGAGAATTGAGGGGAGGGGGGTAGAACTCGCCCCGAAGCGATTGCCTTTTGCCGGTTCAAAAAGATTAACCCAAACCACCCCGTTCCCTTTTCCTCTTGCGTCCCATTTGCTGCCACGCGCCATCTAGCACGGCGCACGTGGAGCACGTGAATCCAACGCTCCGGAGAATCCAGAATCCAACGAACGAACACCAGAACCGCGCCACTTTTGAACCGTACTTTTGAAGAAAGTCCAGACCAAAGCGGTTAAATAATGGTCCTTCCTGTTCCGCTTTATCACTCGTGTTTTCTTCTTCTCCGTTCGCAGCAAGCGCGCCTTTTCGCGGACTCGCGGAACGGTGGGACCCCCGGAACCCCGAATAAACGCCACGCGGAACTTACGGAATTACCTGTTCGCGGTGTTGTTCTGTGTTGACTGTGTTGACCAGTGGCGTGAACCACAAAATAACTTTGTGAACAACAGCGCAAACGAAAAACGGTCGCGCGCGTCGAAAAAGCGTAGAATGAAGGGTGAAGAATCCAGAAAAAAAAAACATCGGACGATAAACCTCTTCTGTAAATGTACTTCAGACCCGGTGGTTGTGTCCTGCATTCAGAACTCCGGGAATAATCAAAAGAAGGACCCAGGAAGGAAGGAGTCAGGTGCCAGCACGCGGATTCTAAGGATGGCAGGTGAGTGTACCGCGGAACACCGACACACACACACACAGAACTTGTCACACACTTGAGGACTAGCTTTTCGGTAGCTTTGCCCCCGCCTGCGTGCAGTACCTGCGGCCACTATATCGTTCGCGGTTTGCCCGGAAAGTTCGGAATGTGAAATGGGTGGAATTCTGTAGCTTCAGCGGAAGGAGAAGAAGAAGACGGAGGAGGAGGTTGAAAACCGTTTAATTCCACCCGAAGTCCCGGCTAGTGTGTGTGTGTGTGTGTGTGTGTGTGTGTGTGTGTGTGTGTGTGGCATATGTGTGGTTACCCGGGAGCTAGTGGCTGCAAGTGTCACCCTTCATACCCCAGAGCGGTCCCACCAAGACCCCCGCGGGGCGGTGGGAAGGTGGGATGGGCAATAAATAATGGGCAGGAAATTTTAAATATTTTCCACTCACACCACTCCCGTGGGCACTGGAGCCTTTTTGAACAGGAGTTTTCCTCCTTTTTTTTTGGTTTTGTATCCCAAAACCCGGGCCCCAACCGGCGGCACCGTTAATGTTCAAATAGCAAAACCACAACATTCAATTGTGGTCAGGTCAGGGTCGGGGACGGGGATGCTTTGGACCTCTCACTCAAACCCACCCCCGGAATCACCCATTTTTTTGTTCCATTTTGCTGTTTTTACTTCCCTCGGCATGGATTTTCCAATCTCCACCAACACCAACACAGCTAGCAGGTCGGAATGCAGGATGCTGCCCCCGGATGAAAAAAAAACGGGGGTCCGGATGACGGTGTGTGTGTGTGTGTGCCCGATTGTCGATCGAACTGCGGCCCCGATTATCATCATCGGGGTTTGTGTCATGTTAATCATCATCCGCATGTGCACGTGCCCGCGTGTGTGTGTGTGTGCAGCGGTGGAATCTCACCGGCTAAATGAGCTGGAAAATTGCTCACCTCTCACTTCACCTACCCTCCCCCCTCCCCAAACACCCGTTGAATTGATAAAGATTGTTTTAAAATTTATTCATCGCTTCACCGGAGTCACTTCCTGTCCTGTGCACAGGGGATGGGAGGGGGATGGTGCTGTTGCAAAGGTTAACAAGCGGCACATACCCGTCCCCCCCGCGGCGCCCTCTTCCCCTAGATTCCAGATGGGTTCGGGTCGATTGATTATCCTTCGTTTTGGTCCTGTTCTGTTCTGTGCTGTGAACCAGTTCCGTTTCCGTTTAGATTATTTTAATGCACAATCGGCACTGCCGCTCCGCTTGCTCAACTCACCAGTGTATACAAAATGGTGGAAAAGCGTTAAACAGGAATCACACCATTCCCTTCCTCCCTGCGCGGCCCTTTGCTGTGCAGGAAGTGTTGCGGTTTCCCGCAGCAGCAGCAGCAGTAGGGGTGGACATTAAATATTTAATTAATATAATTAATATCGGTTCAGCGTCGCGCCGGCATTTTATCACCTTTTCCGGTGGGCGAGGTGGCGGGGGATTCGCGATAAATGTTTGCCCCACATAAGAGAGCATAATTAATAGTAACAATATTGTCATCGGGACAAAAGTCAGAAGTCACACTCGCAAATGCATGCGCGTATCAATGGTGGAGAGAGAAAGAATGTGTGTGTGTGTAGTTCGAATGAATATTTGCATTGGTTTTTATCACGACCACGACACCGGTTCTTTTTCTTTTTTTCATTTTCCTACGAATGAAATCGTACATGCATTAGCTTTTAAAAGAAACATTTGGAGATCGTTACTCCAGCCACACCTTGGATGCAGGAACAGTTATTGTCTTGGAGAGTACACTATCCTCACGCTGGGGGTATTTATGTTCTTTAGTATTCCATCGTGTTCCAGATGCTTCGAAGAAATCTAGTAACCCATCATGTCTACTTACATACATAGCAACCATTCGGAGCTGTCACCTCGAATGGTTTGAATGACAGAACGGCGCCCATACCCTAACCTCTAAAATGTGAAATATTGCTGTTTCTGCAGTTCGAAATCAATTCTACTTTTTCCAACACAAAGTATAGCACTCCATAAAGGTTCGTATCCATTTTGATTATTCTCTAGTTTGAATTCAAACACAATGGCCAATATAAAATTAATACCCAACTATTATAACCTAAAATAGTGTGCAGCAAACACAACCTTTTTTCCCTGTAATTCTCCTTCCCAAGGCACCATCTCTATTCCGGATGTTGTCTGTACAGTGAAATCTGTTCCCTAAAATCCTTTAAATCTAAGATCGACTCATCGTACACCTTAAAATCGTACTATTAAAGCTGGC
>NC_064875.1:9681466-9683966 GCF_943734745.1 Anopheles darlingi | reverse complement strand
GCTGCTGATGCTGATTCGGGTTCAACTTGCTTGGATTGGCCATCGCATCGGCTGAACGAAGATGATCTGTCGACAGTGCCAGAACCACCGATCCGACACCACCGGCATTCAGCACAAGAATGCCATCAGCGTCGTTGGTGCGATCGATCCCGATGGCCAAGATCCAGCAGCAGCAGCAGTAGCTCGCATTTTCCTGGTGTGTGCGATCTGCGGCGTGAGAAAGCGACACGAGATACGACGGTGCGGTACGAGAGTGTGTCGTCCTTCTTTCCATTGGCCAGCAACAGCAGCCGTACACCGTTCGTGGCACGAACAACAACATGATCATGATTAACAATTTAACCAAATGCTCCCCTCCCCTACTAAAACCACCACCACGCAGGTTCTTCTCGTTCACGCTCACTCGCCAAAGAGACCGCACAGACGACGAACGGGGGGAGGGTTCATGGTTCCCACGCCACGACGGTAGCAGCTGACCCACAGAGCGATGCACACACACACACGCACACAGAGACAGAGACATGGGAGGACAGGGGCAACGGCACGCAGGATGTAAACAATCTATACACACCGGCCGGCGCAGGAATGGAAGGGAGAAACATACTTATGCTCGCACCGTCGTCGTCGTCGTCATAGTCGGCGGCGTCGTCGTTATGCTCCTATGCTGCCGCCGTGTACGATGGTGGGAACCTCGTGGCCGGCCAACGAGGAAACCCAGGAGAGTGTGTGTATCGCTCACTCGTTCACTCGCCCGCTTCGTTCCTTGCTCCTTCCTGCGCGCCACGAACCGAGACGATCGCCAGCAGCGCGAGCCCTAAAAAGGGAAAGGGTCTCTCCATCTCTCTACACACTTTTCCCCTGCGACGCCGACCCTTGTTGCCTGTTTTTTTTTTCACCATTCTTTCGCAGTTTGTTTATTCCCGAAAAACCCCGAGAGGGGCCCGAGAACCACCCCTCCTCGGGGCAGCATAATATATGTGGAAGAATGTGTTCTAACACCCTACTAGCTAGAAGAGAGAGCGAGGGAGCGAGCGAACGCTCGATCGGAGATCTCGAAGATGCCGACGACGAATCATCGGCATCGGTTTCGCAGATCGCCCAGAAAATTCCCACACTCTCGCTTCTCCTTACCACCGCACACGGATGGACATATGCTATGTCCGGGAGGGGCCCTCGGCATTGTGGGAAAAAAAAAGGTATGAAAATGCCATCGCATCACCGGCGCCAGCGTTACCGTGATGAGGGGGGGAATGTGCGGTTGCAGTGTGTGTGTGGGGTGTAGGGTGATGCACCAAGTGACGAGGGATGAGTAATGCACCGAATGCACGCGTATCGGTCACCAGCTTTGATGATACGGCCGCGGCCACGGAGGGGTAGTGCACACACTGGACACGCTTATGCTGCTCGCGCTTATGATGGAATGCTAATGCGATGGCATCTCCCAGACAGAAGAAGGTGATATTTTTATTATTTTTTTTTTTGTTGCAAATTGGTTCCGGACCAGCAGTTCGCAGAAGGACGGCTAGCAAGAGAACATATCTTATTCTTGATATCTTACATGCCGAGGTGTCCAGCGGTGTATGCGGTTAATGAAACAAACAATTTCAATGCCAGTAGCAATAGGGTTGCAAAATAGGGGATGGAATGATAATTGCAAAGTGTAGCAATGGAGGAATATTTGAAATTGTTTAAAACACATTCTACTACGAAGTTTGCTTCATTATCAATTGGAAGCATTAGAGGAAGTTTTTAAAGTAAAAAGAAAATTAAAAGTCAGTAGGTTTTCAGAAAATGTAAAGTTATTAAAATTTCGTTAAAGTTAATTACAGGTTTGTTTTTTTTTATTTCACTAAAAAATGATTATTTTTATAACTTGGAAAAATCTATTACTTACCTATTGATTAAAAAAAATACATCATTTCTATAAATAATCTTCAGTAAAATGAATATTAATTCCTCAACAGGGAAACATAAAGAAAGGTATGAAATTTTATTTAACAACTCCCGATTAAGTGCTGCAATTTGAATTGCTAATTACTGTTACAACTTGTGCTTCGGAACCCGTAAAATAGTCATTCAGCTGAAGATCCGCTCGGGCGATGGAATGTGTGAAGTGAAGTATGAAAATGCTGCCGGTTATTAAAAGAGGCCAACCACCCTTTACTCCAATTACCATCATCCGAATGAAACCTTACCGATGTTTTGATAATGATGCGTCCGGCGTCTTGGTGCTTCCCATGCATATTGGCTCCCACAAGGAAACAGTCCGTGATGAGAGTTTGTTTTCCTAAATTTTATTTTACACTCCTGTTCCGTTCGTCTCACAGTTCCCGTTCCCTTTTGCGTGCTTCCGAAGGATATCGAGTTTCCCATGGGATCCTTTTTTGGGATCGGAATAAAGAAGAAGAAGAAGAAGGTGAAGTTGCTTCCCAAAGTAAGGACAACGTAAATGGATGGCGGAGATAGACGGAGTAAACGAGAGAGACGAAATGCCAGCGAA
>NC_064875.1:9673966-9676466 GCF_943734745.1 Anopheles darlingi | reverse complement strand
ATCCCATTCAATGTATCGCGATTGCTTCTGCGCTTCTTGCGAAAAGGGTTTTGGCAACCCCAGAGCACTAATGAACCATTTAGAATCACACGAGCATTCTTGCATCTGTCCATCTTGCGGAATGAAAATTGATAATCACATGAAGCTTGAGGTCCATTTAAAGAGCCACGAGACTGTTAAACCATTTGCCTGCCACTTATGCCCGCTCCGGTTTCATCTAGAAGGTAATTATTCGTCGTTGCTGCTCCGTATGTAGAATTAATAAACGTTGCTTTATCAAACAGTGAGATTGAAGGAGCACTTAAGAAGGCATGAAGGTAAAGGCAATTTCTCGTGTGAAATATGTGGGAAGCGCTTAAATACGCAACGAAATTTAAAGATACATCAACGTATGGTGCACACAGGTATGTGAAAGCTACAGTTTCATAAGGTAATGAATAGATATCAATTTTGTGCGTTTTCTTCTATTTCTAAATAGATCGCGACAGGGAGAAACCCTACGGCTGTGATGTTTGCGAGAAGCGGTAACGTTTTAATGCCGTGGCAGTCCTAATTTCGTATAAAGTGGTTTAATTGTAGCATTATTTTTATTCATAGGTTCGATACGAAATCAAAACTAAGGTGCCACATAAGAACTCATACCGGCGAAAAGCCTTATGCGTGCATGTTCTGCGAGAAGCGATACGCTGAAAGTGGAGATTTGAAGGATCATCTACGGAAACATCTCGGAGACAATATATACCAGTGCGATCGCTTCGATGCTTCTTTTCGATTGATTAGAGAGTTAAGACAGCATTACGCGGTCCATGCGGATGCCGCCTCTACCTCCATAAGCAGAACGGATTTTCGATTTACCCTGGAGTACATAGTAAATTTGCGCCGTCAAAAAGAACTATCCAAATTGCACGCTGGAGAGAATCAAACTGCCGTCCAATAAACTTTAATAATGTAAAAACACGAAACACTTCTACCTATTATATGGTTGCTAGAAATTAACAGAAGATGCGTTGTAACGAATTTTCGGTATGCTTCTCACTCTAGAATCGTAATCCGTAAATTTGAGTTAAATAAATTCAGCTAATTAAATGGTTACTTCGGCATGCCTCATGCGGTCGGATAAGGCGCGCCCTAACCTATCCTTACATTGCGCTCAATTTGCTAGGTGAGTTCAGCGCCATAATAACGTTCAGAAAAGCAAGCTAAAAAAATCGGCAATTAACAGCAATGCTCTAGAAATCGTAGTTACCTTACCTATGCTTTCACTCCAGATCCAGATCCACACCTCTCATTGATATTTTTCGGATAAAAAAAAATTGGAGTCAAAAGCGATTTGTACGAAATGATATTGTGGGATTATGTATTTCTCGATATTACCGTCAACGATTACTCAACACATGGAATGATCCATCACACTTCGAATCGTAGCGTAGCCGGCCACATGGTGGTTGCATAACCCCACTAGCACACCAGAGAGGTTGAGTTGATGACCACGCGGACCATGAATCATCATTGCCGCCGGCAAAACCACGTGGAGAGCCAGATCCGGGGTCCCTGGAATCCACTGTTTTCCTTCCTCGGGGTGCGCGGGTACAAGATTAAAATTTCCGGTATTTACTAATTCCGGTCATCTTTATCCTCGGTTACCAACAGCAACCAAGCCATGATGGAATCTCGCCGTTCGCAACGCGGAAACCTGTTCGAAGAATGAAAAGTGCAAATAGTGAGGTTAGAGACACTCGCTCTTGATGGCATACGGGCACACGGGATTTTGCCGGACACCACACGCACGCATGATGATGCGGCCTTCGCCCCCCTCCTTCTCCAGAGCCAGACAGAAGAAGAGGTGGTGTGGTGGAATGATCAGAAAAAGGGAAATTGTCGTTGATATCACCGACACTGCTGTGTCTCATGGGATTGGCTCTGAACATTGGAATCATCATTTTAAAGAAGGAACGAATTGCCTTTTCTCAACACATCCGCCCTTTCCCGCTCGACGAACAAGCGTGGCGCGCGGGAAACGGGAAGAGTGAATGAAAAACCACAAAAGTGTGGTTATGGGCAGGGTTCGCTGTCGCCGCGCGTACGGGCGTTTTCGAAAAGGGGAGAGAAGGAAATAGCCAATTTTAGTTACCTTTTTCTGCTGCTCGTAGCCGTCAACGCCCCTAAACGGGACGTGCGTGCGTGCGTGCGTGCGTGCGTGCCTGCTTGATGGTATGCGTGGATGTGCGCACGACTCGTCGGCGGTTGCTTTTCTATCGGGGACGACGTACGCAGTACACGCCGCAAGCACATGGCAAGATGCTCCCAGGGTGCTCCATCTTCGTGGCTCCTTTTCCGGAAAATGATGACGATGACGACGAAGGTGTTTCGCGCGACACCATCTCACAGTATACTCCTGTGATTTGGCCCATAAAAAGGAAGCAAACTCACAAGAATATACTGCGAAACAGCACACGGTTACTTCACTTCGCTGGAAAAATTAAGAATACCCGAATCTTGG
>NC_064875.1:9663966-9668966 GCF_943734745.1 Anopheles darlingi | reverse complement strand
GCGCGATGCTCGTACACCCCCGTCGTCGTTGACGTCGCTGTCAACTTCGCGTGGACCGTGAAACAGCGGAACGTGTACATGTTGTCTTTTGCGCTATTCATTATCACCATCGCGACCCTATCGGACTTCACAATCACTGAGCGAGGGAGGCTCTTCACAAGATACTACAGAGAGAGTGAGAGGAGTGCGAGATAGTACGCGTCCGCGAGAGAGACTTTCACTATGGGCGATTAGCGTGTGTGGTTAAAACGGAGCTCCAGGATAGCAGGTATCAGAATTACTTACTTATCTGGTGCTATAAGGAATGTTGGGGTCTAGGCCTGAAGAAACGGTAATTCTTGCGGGCCTACGACTGATATCCAATAGGTAGATCCTCCTCTTACGGCATCAATGTCGATACTGTCGCCCCGTCTCCGTTGGAAACTACTCATCCCGCCAAAAGGCATAGGTCGATGTCTGGCGTCATCGGCACATGCCCCCAACCCCCTCCCGGAAGGCCACTGCTGGATAGGGCCGAATACTTCAAGGCGTACACATGTGAGAACCAGTATGATCTCAGCTATGACCTTGTAGACGGGTTTCTTGAATGGATAAGACTCCTCAGGCCGTAGTGTGTACTTGGCCTCCCACAGTAGGTGAAGGTGAAGTTCTTCACAACATGCCAACATGAACGTCCGGACCCCCAGGTTGGCCCAGCTAACGCTTACTTACCCGAATATTCGTGCACATTTTTGTACGTCTGTGCTTGTGGTGCACGTTGCTGTTGCTGCGGACCTGCTGCTGGCTTGGGTTGGACCGTTTCCTCCCTGCTTTCCTCCACGATCTCGTGTTCTTCGATTTCTTCCTCCTCCACGCTGGTTGACATGATCGTGTGGTGATGATGCTGCTGCAGATGATGATGGTGGTGCTGTCGCTGATGATAGTGTTGCTGTTGCTGCCCCGTAACACCACCTGATCCATTATTATCGGTGGTTTGGGTTGATAATTTTAAATTTTCTGTATCAGCACCACCACCACCCCCCGCAATACCCGGATCACCAGCGGTGGTTTGTTCCGTTTCATTACTCATCGTGTCGTCGAAGAAGAATTCACCGATCGAATGGTGACGCGATCACAAAACCAGCCCTTCCTGGACTTGCGACACACTATCGGTTTGATTAGTCGCTGTGGACTCGATTACTATGATGGATAGATGCGTAACGAGTGTGATTGGGGTGCCTTATGGGCACGCGGATCGCAGTACACGGTTTCTTTGGCGAAGGCACTGATATTTCGTCGATGCGTTGATGCGTTGTTGCGGTGCTGCCGGTTCTACTGTTGCTGCTGCTGCTGCTGCTGCGGCTGCTAATTCACACATCGAATGACATCACGGTCTGTACGGTCCAAACATGGGATTCCATCGCCCATGTCGCACCTCCGAACCTTATTCCGATATCTTTTTTTCCTTCTCTTTTCCTGTTTGGCCTTCCAGGCAACGTGACCGGTTCGCCGTCTTTCGCGGTTGTCGTCGTTGCCTTCGCCGCCGACTACGTGCCTTTTTTGACGCTGGGGATTGCTTAAAGTTATGCGAATGGAGGGATAGCAGGCGTTGCCGTTGGTGCTACTCGTCGCTGCTATTGCTACTGCTGCAAAGTTGCTTTCTCGCTCGGCAAACTTTTGGCAAAACAATTATTTCCGGTCCCACGTAGCCGCAGTGTTCACTTTGTCACACATAGCCGGAGCGAAGAAGAAGAAGAAGAAGGGACCGGGCTACGGGCTTCTCTATGGCATACCAGAGAGAAAGGTAGTTTCTCAAAGCGCAGAGCCGGGTGGCCGCGAATCGCTTCGTACACGCTTCGTTACGGTTTATGCTGGGCCCCAGCAAACGCGTGCTGTTTGTTCCAGTTTTGTGCCAGCGCAAGCAGCAGCAGTCCGCTTTACCGTTACCCCGTCGCACGGGGGTACCCGTCTTCCGCCACGGGATGAGCCGCGCCGTGCACCTTTCCCAAGGAAAAAGGGGGCCTTTAGTTTTGGCCACACGCCAACGGCACACGATGGTGCGTTGTGCGAGAAAGGAAAGGGAGACAGTTGAATTTGATTTAATTCAGAGTTTCCACCACGTTCTCCTCTTGATGCTGCTCCTCATACTCTACAGACGCACACCGGTCTTTCGCCTCCAAAAGCCCAATCATCTGCTTAATCGACGGTGGTAGCAGCGGGCGGAAGTGTGCCGTGTGACCGAGATCGTTTGTGCGGGATACGGGTTGCTGGAAATGCTGGAACAAGTTTTGCCACCCTCCCCCGAGGTGGAATCCGGTGTCTCGCGGTGCCGTTCCTTTCCTCACCGCACCGTGTCGAGATCTTTGGTATTTGCCAACACAACAACCCCCCCAACACGGGCTGCTACGATATCGTCGCTCTAGAGTCGCTGGCGCGTTCTCGCGGGGATTGCTGCTGTAATTAGCTGGGCTTTCGAGAGAAGACACTGCACTGCACTCCACACCACACTTCACACAGCATCCAAGCACTCCGGGGGTACACGAGCCGTTGGTTTGCTCAAATATTGACTTAAATATGGCTGCGAGAGAACGAACGATGGTGACGCTTTTTGCTCTGTTGTTGGCGATGACGATGATGCCGATAGCGAGCGATGCTGTCTGTGATGATGATTGTTTGAGGCACAAACAACACCGCGGCACCGCTATTATGCACGACGACCAACAACCACGTCACATAAACACACGATGAGTTCCATCCGTATCCGCGTCGTCCATTTGATTGTCGCTACTCCGACCGTCGCCGGCTAGCGTGCAAACACCACCCCCCGCTCTCGAAACACACAATTACGAAACAATTGGTTGACAATCGTGCCAACGCGTAGAACGGGCTAGCAGGGCACACCACATACACAGGCACACACACTCACGTCCCGTGATATTTTGAATTTCGATTCACGACGTCACCACCGGCGGCTGACCGACCGAGCGTCGTTCGCGTCGTGCACGTCGCGTGGCCTCCTTCGGCGATGATCTTGCTTCGAATCTTCATCCGCGGCTGCCGAGCAACTGAACCCGCTGCTCTCGGGCCGCCAACAACAACGGCATGCCGATGCTCGGAGAAATGCAACCCTCTTTCTCCTTCGCAACTCTTGGCACACACACCTCCGCCTCTAACCTGACGGCCGGGAATGTGTCGGAGAAAAGCGGCCACCGAGAGAGATGCTCAGGTTCTGGTCGGAAGAAGAAGAAATCGAAAAACAACCGCAAACTATCTGCTCGGTCGTTGCTGCTGGAGGCTTTGGCTCTGCAACGCACACTACGATTACGAGCGGCTGGCGAAAAGGTGCTTAGAAACGCACGCACACACCACTCGACTCAACGTTGAATGAAGTGCAACGCAAGGAGGACGCGAGGGGTAAAGGTGCGTCACGCCACGCCAGAAGGGCGCCAGCAAAAAGGGTTCTACTGTAGTCGCCACCGCCACGCATACACCTGAAAGGGGCAAACCGAGGTGCGCGCGATCGCGACGATCCCCAGCACAAACCGTTGCGATGATGTCCGGTCCTGAGCTCACCTGAGCAAATAAAGCGAGTGAGCGAGCGAGAGACAGAGAGCGGTATACCGTGCCCGCGTTTTCGAGAAAAAAGGTGTGTCCCCTGTGCTGGACGGTGCTGGCCGTAAAGTGAAGTGCGTTTTATGTTGCAAACATATTAACAACACCACATCACCAACACTAGCGCAGTGGACCTTTTAACGACAGCTGGTTCGTCTGCTGTTTCCCGTGCACTTCGAGGGCATCTCTCTACTGCGCTGACGGACCTTCTTCTTCCTCTTCTTCTGGACCCCTGCTCGGAGACAGAGCAGGTGCCATTCAAACTGCTGCTGCTGACCTGCTGCTGAACACCAAGGCGCTCCTCAGGTACCGCTTTTGGGCGCACTTTGCGGCGCCAAATTCACGTTCACCATGCCTTCGTTGGCCTTCTCTGCGCTTGTCACGTGATCTTCGTGATCGTGATCGTCGAGCTGAACGGTAGAGGCGTTTTCGTCGAGCTCGTCAAATACCGGGCACACGAGCTATCCGTGCGAGAAGCTTGACCTACCTAGCGAACGGACACGCTGCTGGTACTTGATCATCTGTGACGTTACCGGCTGCTGCTTTCGCCTAACTGCCTTTCGCCACTTGCTCTTCACTAAAAATCCTCCGTACCGCAGGTCAGCCTCTCCCGATGACACGCCACACCACCGACGAAGACCGTTGCCAGGGATGCCACAGATGATGTTGATGATGGCACGCGCCTCAACTTACTACTGCTGCTGCTGGTCTGGTCCGGTCTGATCCGGTCCGGCCGATCAGCGTAATGGGGATGGTGGAGCGATTGTCCGAAAAAAGCTATTTCGTCCACCACACCACCATCCACCACGCCGTCCGTCTTACATGACCGCATCATCCATGCTACCTCACTTGAATCTCGTTGGCCTCCATTGTGCAGGCCCGCGGCCGCCACCACCGCCGCCCCCGGCGGTGTGTCTGTGTGTGGAGATATATATATGGTTGAATTGAACCTCCTTCCAAAAACGGTATTGAGCGGTGGCAGCGCGGCAACCCCAAAACGACCTACTACTACGACGACTTGGCTCGCGCGCCTTGTGCCAATGAGAGCGCGATTTGGCACAACGGCCTCAACGTGCGCGCACCCCGTCGTTTCGTCGGACATCATTGGGGTATCGATCGTGGCAGCAGCAGCACCGCCAGCAGAGGCTGTGTTGCGTGTACATTGTTTCTCTCTCTCTCTCTGTCTTGAATGGCTTCTTTTTGGAGTGCTTTCCACCTCTATTGCCTTTACGCACCGCCGCCGTGACCTTTTCGGCTGCCTGAGAAGCCGTCTTAGCGCGAGAGGTGAGCCGGAGTATCATGGGAGTAACCTTTGCTGCCTTGAACGAAGAGGAAGGGAGGGGAGAGGTCTTGGATATCGCCCCTTTTTCGGTATCTGGTGCTGGTGATATAGAATTGACCAAGCGGAG
>NC_064875.1:9648966-9656466 GCF_943734745.1 Anopheles darlingi | reverse complement strand
CGAGAGAAGCCGGAGGATAAAGGAAAGGCATAAAAGAGACGAACCTTCGGCCAGAAAGCGGAAGGAGCGGGGCCAGGTGTAATCGCATCAGCCGCCAAGCGCGCATCAGCAAACGAACGAACGAACGGCGCAAACCATCGCCGACGCTGGTGTTGGTGCAATCGTTGAACCCGCGCCCGTATGTGTGTGGGTGTGTGTGTGTGAAGTAGTGTGTGGGAAAGGGTTGATCTTGTGTTCTTGATCTCCTGTGTTTTTTTTTCTTCGCTCGCTTGTTTATGCTACAGCATATCGATCGCGGCATGAATGAAGAAACGGTAACCACGGCACGATCCGGTATGGATCGAGGCGATCTGGGATGCGGAATGATCCGGACGGGAATGAGACTGCGACAGCGTCCGCTACGAGAGAGCACATAAAGGGTGAGTGGAGTGAAGCACGCTTTTGCACAACGACGACGACGAATCTAGTAACAGGTGTAGCAGTTCCGTTCCGTTTTCCCCGTTCATTCGTTGAACTCGCGTGGACTGTTACGATCAACGATCACCACTACGTCATCGGTTGGTTTCACATGCTGGTGTGATCCCCATCCTTCTCAAACCCAGGGTTGGGCGTTCTACAGAATAAGGCCTATAGGTAAACGCATAGGCAGCGTATGTAACACATGCACTCACTCACAACAGGGAATGCTGGAATGTGGGCCCCAGCGATCTGGCGAACGATCGATCAGAACACGATCAACGGACGTCACTTTCAGTGCTAGCTTTGCAACACCCACTAGACTTGATCCTTGACTTTAACTACACTAGACACAGCAGCACGCGATCTATTGGCTAAACCTAGAGACAACGATCGCGATCACCATGATGGCTTCTCAAACTACGGCGATCACGATGACGACGACGACGACGACGGTACCGCGATCGTACCCTGAACACGGTCGGACCTTCTCTGTATCTTCGGTATCTTGGTCTTCGGCGGTAGACTCTCGTGGATCAATTGCGTGGCGATCTCGTCGCTCTCTTCAAGAGGCTCTCCGTTTTGGGTCTCCGTTCGGGAGCCGGTTTTCCCGCATCATCCAAGCGCCCAGCGCTCAACCATAACCTCAAAATAAAGAAAAAAAGAACCTCGTCGGATCCGCGCGCCATCACGAGCGCAGATCGCCGACCAAGAGAGCGAGAGCGAGCAACCGAACCTTCGTTGCTTCGTGGTGGTGTGGCGCGCTCGGTACGCAAGGATCCTGTTTTTGTCCGGAGATCATATGAGCGAGCACGGCCACGGTATGATGAATAAGGTGTGTGTGTGTTACGGGGGGGTTGGTTGGTGCCGTTAGCTCCGAAGCCAGTCCCCGACCGCCACCGATTACCGTTCGTCAGCTCAATGCACACGCACACCCCCCCCTCTTCTCGTTCTCTCCTCTGCGCATATTTCGACCTAATTATGCTTCAATCCAAAAACGGTGGGTTGCTGGGTAGGGGAAGTGATAAAGGGTGCCTGAGGGAACTGAGGTGGGTGGGGATTTACGCTTTATCTACTTTATCGGAAAACACCGCAAGCAGCACACATGAGCAGCACAGGGTGACGCGACGCGACGAGACGCTCGATACTCGGGATTCGGACTCTGGGCAGGTTCTCCGATAAACACCTCGTCGCCGCCTCGATAGTGCTCGGGACCAAACGGGAAACCAAAACCGAAAAACCGGGCCACAATCCGAGATCAATTTGTACGGTGGTTTCCAGTTTTACGTAATTCGCTTTGATTGTTTTCTCGCTTCGCGCTCGGTCCCGCGTTTGATCTACTCTCTTTTTTCTTTCCAGCATCTCTAATTGGAGGCCGCCCCAAACGACGTGGTTGTGGATTGTGTTACCAATTGTGTTTAGCATCCCCCTCTCCCATTGCCCTTCCACGCTACCGCGCCTCTTTTACGAGGCCGCTCGCATGCCGTTAAGCTTGTTAAGACCCCTCCTGAGCGGGGTGTTCCACATTACTAGCACCCTTAACCCGGCTGTTGGGAGTAGCTGCCGTGGGCTGGTTGAATGTGGACTGGCTAGGCGGGTACAATAAGAAAGATTTATCGCATTCCTCTTCTTCGCTCCGTTCATTCACTGGCGCCACCGGCAGGAGAGAGCATCCCCAAGGATACTTCCGTTCAATCCTTGCGTATCTTTCTCTCTCTCTCACACACTTGAATGGGAGTAAAGCCTGCATGTCTGCCTGCCTGTCTCCCTGCCGCCAAACCGGGTATGGCATGTTGTGATTTCAAGGATTTCCCAACGATAGCTCAACTCAGGCTCATGCTGGCTTTTGTTTGCAGCTTCTCAAGTGAAGTAATCCTCCAGGGCGCTCGCTCTCTCTCTCTTTCTCTTCTTAATTCTTATCCTTCTTCTACACTCCATAGGGTCCTGGAGACGTTTTCGTGAAAACCAAAGACAACAACATACAACCCCCTCCTTCAGCGATGGAGTGTGTCCAGAAGAGAAGCTTTAAAAATCAATAGTCCGACACTCCGAAGCCGAAGCGAGCCGCACAACGATGATGATGATGATGATGGTGCGAGAGCTTCTTGGCCTCAGGTGTGCGCTCGATGGCGTGTATAGGAAACATATGCCCCCTCCCAAAACCAATCCCTCACACCATTCCGAGGGTTGTTGCGGGCTCTCCCCCCGAGGCGTCGTCGCTCTCGACAGCCAATGTTGGTTCGCTGGCCGCACACTTGGATGCGAGTTTTCATTCGGAAAATTCCTATCCCCACAGAGAGACCGCTGTAGCGAGAGAGAGAGAGAGAAAGAGAAAAAGAGAGAAAATCAAAGGGAGCAAAAGAGAGAGAGAGAGTGCGAGCGCATGTTTGTGTGTGTGTGTTTGTGTGCGAACATGCGCCTTCGGTGCTTGTGACCTAGGATTTTCCGAAAACATCATTGAACACAACGTCGAGCCGGGCATGCTTGCCTTCTTCTCCCTGATATCTCTCTCTCTCTCTCTCTCTCTCTGTGCTCGCAACACAAACACACGCATCGCTACGGGCACACAAGCATCAGCTTCCACCTGCCTCCCGCTCCATGAATTTGGGGGGGGCTCGCGTGTGGGCGGCCGATGGTGCGCGAGTGAGAAACCGATATCCTAGCCGTGGCCGCCGAAGGCGCCACCAGCCAGCAGCAAGCGAGCAAGCACGCAGCCCGCATTTCGACTTCGGTGCGCTGTGAGGTACGGACGACGGACACGGTCCTCTGTTGCTCCAGCTTTTGCTATATACTACTGCTGTTGCTGCTGCTGCTGCTGCTGCTACTGCTGCTACTACTACTGTTCTTGCTGCTGCTGCTGCTGTTGTGTTGCTGCGAGTTCTTCCCCCCGGGGGTGTCCGCGAGCAGTGGAGTAGTGTGTACCTTTGGCAGGACCTTCTGCACGAGCACTATACCTTGCCCTTGTGCTGCGTGCCACTTTTTACACGGTAGTTTGTGCCGTTTGTTTTTGGAGGCCGACCCGCTTTTCTCGTTCACCCCCTCGTCACGGGCCTCGTCATATAGCTGCAGAACTATTTGGCACACACGAAACAAAAAAAAAAAGTGTGCTAGTGTGTGCTGCCGTTGCGTGAAAGCGAAAGTCCGAACTCGGGAGTCCTTTTTGTTCGGAACGAAGGTGTAGGAAAAACCGGACTTTGAACTCGGGCCCCAGGACTCTGTTTCGCAGGTCGGTTCGCCGCGAGTGCACGCAATGTGGTAATCCCAAGCCTGCCTTGGTGGGGACCCTGGTGCTCGTCAAAAAGTGAGGTTATGGTGTGGTTTATACCCAAAAAGTTCCAATATTCAATCCCTTGGATATTGAGTGTACAGAAATTCAGAGATCCAGAGAGAGAAAGAGAAAAAGAGAAAAGAAGAGAGAGAGAGAGAGAGAGAGAGAGAGAGAGGCACAATAGCCCACAGCTATGCTTCGATCTGCAAAACAGGATTTTGTTCCTATCCTTCCGAGCATCCAGCAAGCCCTTGCCCCACCAGCAGCGCCAGCCAGCGCGGTCCTCGAGTGTCCTAGATAAAATAAGCTACCTTTTTTTTAGGGAGGAAGGATTCGAGATACACTTGGTGCATGTAGCTGTGTTGTGTGTGTGTGTGTGTCCATTGGAGGGGTTTTTTTTATTGTTGTTGCATGTGCGTCCCGAAGGTGGACTCAGAGGCAATCAGATAAAGGTGGGCTAAGTGTATTACATCAAAACTCGAGCACATCGTCGCCGTCGTCGTCGTCGTCGGGGTTATCATCATAGTCAGCTCGAGTGGGCAACCGCCGCGCTTAGTTACAGCCGTGACGTGAAGTGTGCGAGTCTGTGTGTGTGTGTGTGTATGTGTGTGTGCGCGCGCTAGTAGAGTGGCTATACTCCAGGAGTGCGCGCTCGGTATCCCTGGCGACACCGAGGTGGCAGAAGCCCGCCCGCCTCCTCGCCTCGCGTCTTTATCTAGGTTCTTTCTTCTCTCCTTCCAGGTTACACAGCGTATAGAGTAGGCTGCACCTAATTTGTGATATCCCCAGTAACCAGTGGGCTTAGTGTTCGGGGTTCCGGTCTTTGGGGTGAGGTCGAAGAAACCAGAGCGCAAGAGAGGACAGGTGGAAAAGTCCAATCATCGATTTGGTGGAATTCGTGGAAAACCCGCTGGGTTCCGGTCCTGCGGGAGGTTCCGGTGTTCGCGACCGGTGGGGTGGGAGTAGGTAGGAAGCTTGATCATAGTGTATGCTCCACTGGCGTGGTGGAAGCGCATGGTGTGGCGTTAGTGATGTAGAGAAACGTTCATTCTTGACGGCACACGATTCCCCAGCATACTGTGTGTGATCGCCCACATCGTCGTGCCGTGATTGTGCTGCGAACGTGCGTACTAGCGCCCCTGTGTGTGTGTGTGTGTGTCTGTGTGTTTCTGTGTATGTGCGGAACGAAGGAAAGAGAAGGCAGCAAAGCACACCACCCACAGCAGGATACTAGCGCACGAACGGCCGTAAATACCTTGGCTTGGTTCCACTGTGTTTTCTTTTTCTGCAGATCCAGCACATTTTCCCAGCACCGAGAGCGATGGCACAACGGGTGCTACCACTACCGTGTGTCCTTGCTCGCGTGAATGTGTGTATGTCGGCTGCTGCTGCTGCTACTGCTGCTGGTGCTGTGTAGTGTGATGAGCTCTGAGCACGAGCCTAACCGGATGCTGCTGGGCTAGCTGCTGCTGCTGCTGCTGCTGTGATGTGATTGAGTGTTGCAGGATCTGACCCGGAGTAAAGCCACGAATTGGTGCATCCCTTCAGAACGGGTCCGAGATCCGGGTGCATCGGCAAAGGGAAAACCGTGGAAAACAGTGGAAAACGTGGTACACTGCACAGCGAGAAGGAGCACAGCGTGTCGGCAACAGCCTGTTCATTCTGCTCTCGTGGTCCATGCTACAGGAGACCAAAGGCCCTGCAGGAACGGTTCCGCGAGTGAGGGTGGCTGGAGAGGCTGGAAGGAAAACAAAACAAAAAAAAAAGAAACGAGGATTAACAAGGATTCGCGGGGTGTACCCTCCTTTGGTGTCCCGCTTTGGTGTTGGGTGTCCTGACCGCTATATTGCATCGTTTTTTTTTATGCAATCGTTTGTTCTGTGGCACTGTTTGTACTGAGACCGGTGTAAAATGGTTCCGGAAAAATAGCATCTCCATCAGACCAGAGGTCCGAGGTCCGAGAGTATCCGAGCAAAACGAGCAAACCGAGCAACCGAGGCAGGCAGTACACCACCTCCGTGACACATCGTCTGCGGGAGCCATTTTGCCCGGGAAAGTCACGACGGACGGTCCAGCGAAAGCCATCATGGCAGGCCATGATTGCTTGGTGTGCTTATGCTGAGTAGGGTAGTTGCCCAGGCACCCCGAAGGCTACTACGCTTGCTGCTGTTGCTGTTGCTGTGTGTCTGTGTGCATATGTGTGTGTGAGTGAACGTTTGTGTTTGTTCGAAAAAGCCTGAAGGAGCACGGCTCTGGAAGTTCCACGTTTGATCCCTGGATGCTGCCGAAGCAGCCGAAAGCAGCCCGGATAAACACGGAAGGAAGGAAATAAAAATAAAAGGTCCAGCACAAAACGCGGTGAAAAGCGCCACGGAGCGAACGCGAAAAGTAGAAATAAAACGGCGGAAACATGGGTTGTGAATTAACGAAGCTGGCGAGCGGTAGCAATGGTAACAATTCGAAGAGCAACAACGTGCCCAGCCTGGACGCGTGTGGACCACCACCGACCGATTCCCGGTTGCCACTCACCGCCAAGCAGAAGTACACGATGGTGGCGTCCTGGAAGGGCATCAGCCGGGCGATGGAGACGACCGGCATCACCATGTTTATCAAGTGAGTTCCAATAAGTCCTGCAAATAGAATATTTCCTCCTGTTTCTACCATATAGTGGCCCTGTCCACGTGTATTATGCACACACACATACACACACACACTGCGACTTGACATTCTTCCCGGACAAGCAAACAAGAAGAAGAGGGCAGGGCTGGTAATCCAGCTGGCTAGCGCCATGTCCGGTATGCGCAAATGTGTCTTCTCGGGCTAGCAGCCCACCCCCCTTGTTTGTTGCCCACCTAGTTCCCCATTACATAGTCATTTCCAGTTTGCCATATTCCGGCGCTGAGCAAATAGCCGTACGGCAGCCACACATGGGAGGTCCTTGGTCCTTGGCGGAGCTACCTCTCTGGCAGCTCCCCCCTCTTCTCGCTGCCTCTGTCCCGGGGCAAATGTTTTATTTCATCGAGGTTTTATGTTTCCGCTTCGGCGGATCTGACTCCCCGTGTAATACTGCTAATGAAAGCAGGAGGTAGTAGTGTAGTAGTGCTGTGTGGACCACTAGTACTAGTACCCCCGCACAAATAGAGAGTGGGTGTAGGCAAAAACACACACTGGAACCGGTGCGGTACCGGTAAAGAATGGGCGTCCATGGCGTGTACGCCTGATCGGTTACTTGACTCCGGCTCCGCCCCGTTGCTGTCCCATAAATCAAGCAATAGTGTCCCAAGCCCAGGGACACGGTTCGTCCATTCGATGGTGGTTTGAAAAATTAGCATCTAATCAATAAACTGAGCTGACAGGCAGCCGGAGGAACCTAGTAGTATGCCGTATGCCTCACCGTTTGGCACGTCGGCACCCTGCTCCCTGGTCGTCGTTGATGCCCGGCTACCGGGCGCATCTTTTATCGTCTCTTGGGGCGGGGGATCCAACCGGGGCCGCCCGCCCATACGCCGGGATCGGCCGGGTGCCATAAACAAAATTGATTTACTATAATTTTTGGCCCACCAACGGGCCCCGAGGAGTCACCGGTTGGAGATGGCATTACCCTTAGGAGTCAACCCGGACCCGGACCCGGACCCGGCCTGGTGCTTGGTTTGCAGAATGATGTGTGTCTCCCTGTAGGGGCACAGCGCGAGGGCAGTTTGTTGAAAGAACGGTTCGATGTTGTTAACCGCGTTCGGTTAACGTCTGGTGACGCGATGGGTTGGAGAAGAAGGTTG
>NC_064875.1:9616466-9643966 GCF_943734745.1 Anopheles darlingi | reverse complement strand
AGTAGCGTAACGCAGGACGAGAAGATCCGTGATCCGTGGATCAGGTGGATGATGTAGCAAATGGCGTAACAAATCAAAAAAACAAATAACTTATACATAGAGCAGAAGGTAGCAACAAAACCGGAGTAAAGCAAGCATATTGTAGTAGTGAGAATCCGTACGCGAGTACAGGCGCTGTACGATATGGGTGACAAGCATTTTTATACAATATATGCGGCGCTTGGGCAGCGAACCACAGCCAACAATCTCACAGCTCAGCCGAACATCCCGCGTGCCGTCGTGTGACCAACCGAGCGCACACCGAGCACGTGATCGCGATACCGCTCGGCACCGTAAACGGTGTGGAGGAGCAGCAAGTTTAAGGCCTGTTGTACAATAAAGCAACCAGCAGGTACTGCTGGCTGTGGAGCGCTAAGACACAGAACACACTACACACATTGAAACCGAATGGATGGAACCGAGCGGCACATAACTTTATTGAAAACGACAACCAAAAGAGGTTGCCCGGGGGGTGGGAAGTGGGATTGCAAATGGGTGCGGGAGGGAAAATTGATAAAGGAGGAAAACCTCTTTTCCCCCATTTTATAGCGACGAGCTTTGAAAGGAATAACACAAATTGGCAATAAAAGAAGAAAGAAAAAAAGAGAACATTTCACAAAACATCTGGAGCACTGGTTGGTTTGGAACAGGTGCTCCTAAAGCGGATAACGTTGAGGATCACCAGTGACAAGGCAGACATCAACTTATGAAACCGCGAGACACAGACGCCAGAGAACAAGAGAGTATTAGGGAAAGCGGGGGCGTATTATCGTTTGAAGAGAAGAGTAACCCTAATCCCTATCAACTTAATTTGGTTTTTCGCAAAAACAATCACCAACAATCAGTAACGGCAAACAATAAGCGGTTAGCGTGTAGTGTGCGTGGGTATGTGTATGTGAGTGCGTGTGTCTGTATGTGGCCTACACTAGCCATAGCAGCATGTCCACGGAAGACACGGTATCTCTCTCTGGTCATATAGATTTACCCCGTTCGAGGATACTAAGCACAGGACAGCAAAGCATAAAAAAACCCAACAGGTAACAGGAAGGCTCACGACAAGCACGTGGGCAACTGCAGATATGTCAAAGGCTGAACCTCCACTATCCTTGCGGCCGGAGCGATGGGAAGCGAGCAAGTGATCGTCTTTAAACAAGGAACCTCAATTTCTATTTTATATTGTTTTACTATACTACCACTACGTGAGCTACGAGCGGAACTACAACCAAAAAATACCAAATGAAAAGCCCCCCGAAAGATACAAAGCGACACCGAAAGCACAAAACTGCGGTACACAACTTAATGGTATAAGGATGTATTTTTTTGTTGTTGTTGGGTTTGTGGTTGCTCCATCACACTTACACTGCATCCACTCTTCTGATCTAATATGATAACACGATACCACGCTCGTCACAGGATCCAACATATGATGAAAGGTCAATTAGATGGTAACAACAATAATAATGCAAAAAAAAAGATGAAAGCGGACTGCGATGGCCCCTTTGCCACCACCCACAATAGAAATGACCACAGCCGAGGGATAGGACAGTAACGAATCTGTTTTTTTTTTATCCATACCCGGACCCACAACCCTTTACACTAGCCGCCACAAATTTAATCAATCGACTAATCACCAGCAGGTACACTACGATGGTCTGACCACACACATATACCACACATCAGCAGCATATGGCGGCAGGCGTGCATCAGCCGGTCAGGATGCACCGGAGTAGAGCAAATACATACACGTACAAAAAAGGGAGTCTAGAGTTGGGAAGCCCGATCCCAAATGCGTGGGTGCATAAAAGCCTTTCCTATCATCTCTGTTTTTGTTTGTCTAGACCAGTTCAGTATTCCACGGTTTCCGGATGGAAGGCCCCGACGGTGAGGGAGAGGGGCAAGAGAGAAACATCAACGCGCAAAATGGTCGTGCAAATCAGCAAAGCAAAACCACTTGACATGATAACTATTATACCGATTACAAGAAAAGGCAAAAAATGATATTGTATTGTACAAGAGTATAGTAATAAAAGTATTTCGTAAATGTGCTTTAAAACCATGAATCGTGTTTTCAAACCCACCGCGCGCTCAACCGTCCATTTGAAATCACTTCACTCATAACGCCTCACCACTGGTCGCTCACTACTTTTGCTATCGTGCTCACAAATGGCGTTTTTTCTCGTGATCTCGGCTTTTTTAGTTAAACTGTTTCTACACGGCGCTTGCGAAAACGTTTGCGTAGAATAAAGCGAAATTTGCCTTTTCCCAGCTCCGGAAAAAACGCCAATCGCTCGGACATGGCTAATCAACACGGAAAATATCAAAGAAGTGAGTCGGAATTCGACTCACAAGCACAAGCGCGCTTCAGATTGAACCCAGTTTCAACGTATAAACGGATCGAAGGTTCCACGGAATTTTTGACTCCTGAACCGCAGTCATATAAAAGACGGAATAATTGTTACAGCGATAGTCGATAGAATATAAGCATAATGCCCAGAGAGAAGCAAATTTTCAACAAAAATCAAAATTATGAGTGCAAAATAGCATGCGTGGCACTGTACTGCTGTTGTTTTGAAGTACGAGTTCGCTGTAAAAAAAGGGAATTTTTAACTTTTAGCCGTGGCCACACGGGGCGAAAACTCTAGCGCAAACGAAAAAATTAATGCCAAAACGGTTTCGCTTAACCCTTACACGCTGTCAAACTTTTATACGTCCGCGGACTTTTTCGCTGAACCCTTGACGCTATCGAACGCTTTATTTACGAAAATGTAGGTTCTTTTCGTATTGTTTTTGCATTTTTAATATAAATATAGCAGCAACAGCAACAAAATCGTTAAAAACTGCAAAATTTATTCGGAAATCAACTTCAGCGGCCAAAACACAGATGAAAACAATACGTTTGACATTTCGGCATAAATTTTCGGGGTTTTACCCCTGCCACACGAAGCGAAAACATTTTGGCATTAATGTGCAAATTTGCGCGCAAATTTTCGCCCCGTGTGGCCACGGCTTTTCCCTTAAATTTCGTGATAAGAGCAAACTGGGGTAAATCCTTACAAAAGAAGAAGGAGCACCGCCGTTTGTGCCGAAGAAGAGATTGTAGGTCGGAGATTGTGCTTGTTTGTGCTGCGATAGCGCGGTCCCGACGCGGTTGGTTTTCGAAAACTGTGTCACGTTCACAACCAATCTCGTGTGCGCCTCTCAATAACAACGCCGGAAACCTTTCGTGCCTGCGTAGGCAAAAACCGCGAGTCACCGTGTGTTGTTTGGAAAATTGTTCACAAATTAGTGTAATCTATCGTCGTCATTTCATCTCACGTGGCTTGGGTGCGTGCGTGCTGCGGTGGATAAACGAACAACAACGAATATCTAAATTATATAATTTCTCTGCCGCTCAAGTAGGCTACGGATTAAGTCAAAGGAGAAGGGGATCGATTGCCGGTGAAAGCCTCCAAGTGCGGCCCACACTAGTTTCCTCCGCGACCCGTGGTGGGGGAAGATAGTCAGGATGCTGAATCCTGTGGAGGCGCTGGCCAGCGTGTCCGGTGCATCCGTGCCAGCCATCCGTCTCATTCTGTCCGTCCTTTTGGGTAAGCATTTCCATCGCAATCGGCGGCGAACACGTGTGCGGCTCTCGCTCTTTCCCTCGGCATCTAAAGGGTGCGTAAGCAAAAAGTGCGTGTCAGCGTGGCAGCTCCATCTCATTACGTTACGCTATCGTAGCCTACTTTACTGGCTAACCGTAGGAAATTGATCAGCGAAATGCACCCCACATGAATGATATAACGATGCGAAATCCGCGTAGGCTCGGTTTGCACTCGATATCGATTCGACAACCGGTTACAACTTGGCGCGCCGGCATATTTTTAGCCATTTTATATTTAACACCAACACACCGGTCTCCTCCGTTCTCGTTCGTTGTAGCATACCCAATCGGATTGCTGTACCGGCAGCTGAAGGGTGGCCCCACGGTGCGAAACCTTTTCATCGCCTTCACTGGACTATCGATCGTGTTGTTCAACTATGGCACGGACATCTACCATAGCTTGCTGGCCGTGGCCGTGAGCTTCCTGTGCAATGCGCTGCTCGGTCGCAGCACTCTGCTGGTACCGGTTAGCTTCGCTTATCACATGGGATACCTGCTCATTGGTGAGGACGCATGTGATTGGATAAACCCAATCGATGTCTAACATTCTCTATTGCCCCCCCCCCCCCTCCCACCCCCCTTTGCCTAGGGTACTACTACACGACGAGCGACACGTACGACATCAAGTGGACAATGCCGCACTGCGTACTGGTGCTTCGACTCATTGGACTAGCGTTCGATTTATCCGATAGCCGGCAGAAGGAAGCACAGGGAAAAGCCGATGCCAAATGTATTCAGGCACCAACACTGCTGGAGCTAATCGCATTCACCTATTTCCCGGCCTCGGTGCTTGTTGGGCCACAGTTCAGCTTCCTGCGCTACCAACGATTCATCGCGGGGCTCTATGAACCACACACACAAGGTGCGCCAGCGTACGCGACGAAGAAGTTCTTGCAGGGAGTGTTTTACCTGGTGGTGAACCAAGTCGGTACACAGTACGTCTCCGATGCATACCTGATGTCGGCCGAGTTCGAGCAGGAATCGCTGTTCATGAAGCACATCTACATGGGCTGCTGGGGTCGTATAACGCTATACAAGTACATTTCGATCTGGTTGCTAGCCGAGGGTGCCGCCGTGCTGTATGGTGAGTTTCCTCCACTGGAACCACGACAATTACAGTTTTCTTAACGGCTTGATTATCTGTCTGCCACCGTTTTAGGTCTGACCTACATCGATGCCAAGCCTGGCGATCGGGAATACAGCCCGGATGAACTGTCGGGCTGCAGCAACATCAAGGTAGGCGTGTTCGAGAACACCAGCAAGTACGGTCACTACGTCGAATCGTTCAACGTACAAACAAACACGTGGGTCGCCAGCTACGTTTACAAGCGATTACGTTTCCTCAACAACCGCATGCTGAGCCATCTGGGGGCCCTGTTCTTCCTGGCCATCTGGCACGGTTTCCATAGCGGCTACTACATTACATTCCTGATGGAGTTTGCCGTCATACACATGGAGAAGGAGGTACTTGGAGGGCGTCAATAGCATCAACCAAAAATGCAGACCGGATTCTAACTTCACCTTTACATTTCAGGTGGAACCGATTTTGGTGAAAAATGAAAAGCTGCAGCAACTTTACCGAGAGCAACCGCTGGTTAGGGCACTCGTCTTCGTAGCGCTCAAGTTCTATACCATCGTGTGGGCCGGCTGGTGCCTGGTGCCGTTCGTGTTTCTCAGCTTCCACAAGTGGTGGCACATCTACACGACGGTGCGTTTCACCGGTTTCATTCTGTTCGCTTTCGGCAATGTAGCGCTTGCACCACTGCTCCGTGCCATTCTGCCAAGATCTGCTTCCTCCTCATCGAGAAAAGAAGGAAGTAGCCAAGCTTCTTCCAGTACTGCCACTACCGCAGCTCAAGATCAATCCGTTCCGGTGAAAAAGGACAACTAACGAGTGGCAAGGCAAGTGTATGTACTTGTGAGTGAGTGTGCGTGTGTCTTCGGAAAGGGAATTCATTTTAGGTTTTATATTTTTTAATCAAAAACCATTGTGTAGCGGAGTTCTCGCATGCGGCGCGATCTCGACGGTGAACAGCGAGTTCGATGTGATAGGAGGACGATGGTGTGTTGGATACACGCAATAGAATATACATTCTGCCTTCCTCCATCTGTCCATGTGAAGGAGTCAATTTCACAGCTATTATGCGGTGGCTAACAGATGAATGCCACGCTACATCTTGATGCACAATACAATACTTAAAGCTCCCAACCTTTGGGTTTCTCCTTTGTGGAATTCATTGGTTTGTTGAGCGGAGCAACGTGTTACTTGTCTTCCTAATCTGGCTGGCAAGTTCCTAGAAATTGGTTGAGAGTCATAGCACGCCTAGCATCGAGTTTACTAACCGTGTTACTATTTTGGACCTATGCCTACTACGCACCGTTTGCGCCCTTTTTTCTCCATGCATGCTTTTTAGAGAATGGCAGAGTTACGCTTGCCCTTCTCGCTCTATCTCTCTATCTTCCAAATATGCTGCGCGTTCGTGTTGTACTCCTCTTCCACGTTGAAAAATACCAAATATAAAAAAAAACAAATTACAGATCGCATTACCTGGTCCTTATCGCGACTGAGAGAGAACAAGAGGAACGGGAAAAGGGATAGACGGTTCAGAGGGTCTCGCGATAACCTACATCCGAGACTGTCTTTTGCGGCAGTTTGTTTTTAAATTGAGATTTATGGCGACAGCGCTAAATGATCCCGAATAAACGCTACAGTAAGTGCGGCGAATGATTTAATTTTAAACTCAACAAACAGAATAGTAAATAAAGCATTGCTAGTCATATTGTGCTTCATCCAGAAAGAGTTGCTTCATTGTAAAACGAAAATTAGTGAAAGAATATTACAATCCGTGATAACGTTCATAAGGATTTCCACATCAACATATTCGTTACGAACTTTTTCGCGATCCGGTTTTCGTTGTACTCACTTCCTGATGGAAGCATTTTCGATTTATTTTCTGCTAATACATTTCTCATGGCGATGTTCTCAAAAGCAAATGGTACTGTTAAAACTAAATATCAACTGGTCCTTACTTTGCGTATGGCCAATGATGCACAGGTTTCATACTTTCTTTAATTAATTTGACCAAGTGTTCATTGGAGTGAGTACCATGTTTGTAATGTTATGTACACTCTAATAAGGTAAATGAAGGTTCACATCAACATGAACCAAAATCGAATGAAATAGGATGAACAAAAAAAAACCAACACAAAAGACGCGTGCTCCACTTCCAAACATTGGACTAATGGACAGGTGTACCCTGAAAGCGACACTGACGTTCAAGGTTTTCGATTTCAGACCATATACCGCGCACCTCCTTGAACAGCTGCACATGTGAAACGAACAAAGAAACGAACGTGGAATTAGAATCGAAAGAATAGATCGAGCTGCTCGCTAATGAGGTTGTAAACTTACCATTGCCAACCAGTGTTCATCGGCCAGCAGTTCGTTCAGGATGACGGTTGCTGCCTTCCCGGAATCGTGGGAAATCTGCTGGTTGACACGCTTCGAGCACTCGACATACATCATGTATTTCTGGTGGCATATCTTGTGCAACAGCTCGAAACGTGTCGTGCACGGCCGGCATAACGGGAAACTTTTATCATGCTCATTGGAACTAGCCACGGGGGCAAGGGTTGCCCCATTGTACGGTTGACCCTGCATCACGATCCTTACCGAGATATTAGGTTGATGGCAGGCGGCACAAACGGACGTTTGTTGGTGCTGCAGGTGATGGTGTTGATGCTGCTGCTGCTGCAGAAGATGATTAGCTCCACCTAGTTCAGCCATTATGCTGTATCCTGGCAGTGTGGCAATCGAGTTGATTATATTGCGGGGCCAGGGTGTCACCTGCATCAGGCGTCGTTTACGATCTTCCGTAAAGTTGTCGATAATTTTGACGCGCGAAAGGAAGTAATCATCTGTAGAGGAGAGACAGAGATAGAGAAGATACAATTCGAGACTTAGCTGATAGTATTTCCACGGCTGGCGTCGAAGGAAGGAGCTGCTATACCTTGTTCTTGGAAGATTTCCTTCAAAAAGTTCGTATCGAGCGCCTGGGAAATCAGTGTTTGAATGTACACCTCGAACACATCCTGGTACGATTTCGTTTCGAGTCCCATCGATTTGTCCAGCGACTGCTGTTGCTGCTGCTGGTGTTCGACGGAATCGGTTCCACAACCATTTGTACCTTCCAAACCACTGGAGTGATCATGGGTGAGCATGAACTCGTCTCGTTTAAATTCGACAATCGACTCCATCATATTGTGTACCCGGAACGTTACCGGGATTTTGACGTACAGTTTCTTTGAATCAGCATTCCAGGCCGAATACTACAACGGTGCGCATAAACAATGATCATATAGGAGTATTAGATGTTACTTGTGTTAAATGGATCTAGACACTTACTGTCGACACGTTGCGGAATAACGTTTTACCACTTGCATCCTTGAATGGTTCGTACTTTTGCAGCAATGTTTTCCCATCGACACGCCAGATGGCGGGCACTGAGTGCTGTGCCAAATCCGAGCGTATTACTACAAAGTTGCCCGTTTGAAAATCTTCTAGAGAGACTCTACCTCCGGCTGGAATGGTGCTTTGCGCCCCCGCGCCAACGGTGGTAGAGCTGAAGGATTGTTGTTGCTGTTGCTGTACACCGTAGGACACTGCCATGTGATTGCCTACCGATTGCTGACCATACATAGCACCAAGTGGTAGGGGATTCATTAGCGATGACGACGTTTGATGTTGCTGGTCGTGTTGCAATTGTAGTTGCTGCGGTGACTCCTCCTGCTGCGCTAGAGAAACCTGGCATGGCGGATTGGCGGTTTCTTCCTCACTGGCATAATCATAATCTGCAATACCTGCACCAGCAGCCGCCACTGAAAGATATATTTTTGCAAATATCATAACCAAGAATGAGTGGCAATTTACAGGCATTAACACATTAACATCTGCTGTTCTCCTTTTATGGGAGTTTCAGTGAATCTGCGATTAGTTGGCTATAGCAACGTTTTAGTTGTTGGCATGTGCATTCTCGAATCGATCAAAGTAACGTTGGAATGAAATAACGGAGTGCTCACATTTCAGAAGCAGAAGTAAATTGAGTGCGTGAGCATGTGCAAGTGTACAGAAGTGATTAAATGTAATTTAAAGTGCGGAAGTATTAAACGAAGAGATTGTATTCGCGGCGAGGCTTTTGAGTACGGAAAAGGTAAGGTATCCCCAAGCTATTCATCTAATTTATTGCAATTTCGGGATATTTCTATGTATGCTTGACCCCACATGGGTACGAGTGGGACTACCATGTCCAGCCTCCCCTTCGAAGGTAATACCGAGTAGGTGATCCGAAGGGGGCTCAAGGCATTGGCAGGGAGGGTTTTAGTGGGTAGGTCCGGACTCCTCAGAGACCGGAAATCCCACACTTCCGGTTAGGAGCTCTCGCCCTCCTAACGGTGCCTATGAAGGTTTCCCGCCCAGCATCAGAAAAAAAAAAATGTATGCTTGAACCTTCCTTCGGAGGATTCTTACCTGAAAGAATATTAGATCGCACTGGAACCGTTTCCGGTTGTTCTGCCTTAGCTGTTCCTCGGGATGATAATTTCTTGCTCGCTTTCTTGCGTCCCCTTGCATTCAGTTCATCCTCATTGTCCAGTTCCTGCTACAATGAAAAGGTAGATTGGTTAGTATGTTTAAGGATATGGGTACCATTTCTGTTTTTACCATGGAGGCCGGCGTCGGTGTCCAGGCTGGATCGGAATCGGAGTCATGTTCAAAGTCGGCCGGTTCGTCGGTTTCAAATTGCGTTTGCCTTAGTTTTGCTTTCGTCTTCGCCTTCCGACTAGTGGTTTGGCGTCGCTGAGGGATTGAGAGTGGATCTGGGTTGCGGCGTATGTAACAGAAAGAAAAATTAGTATCATGAGATTATTTGAATCGCAAGCATGCGTCCGAGTAAGCGTATTGGCAGCATTAGCAACAGCATCATCTTTGTGGGCCTCCTTAGTTGATGAATCCTTTGCCAGAAGGAATCACGCATCAGCATCAGAATTTCGGATGGGAAAGCGTAACAGAAGGTAGTAGCACCACGGTTGGAGGGTCCACCAGTGCGCGCGAGACAATCGAGGAGAAGCAAAATGAATTATTGGGTCGCTAACATTGTTACGATCGTGCAACAGCGGCTGATATTTCTTACAGGTGTCTTATCGTTCAGCATATGCTCTTAACATATGTACACATTAGGTCATAATTTCACCTTTTATTGCTTATTATAGTTTATAAACGCAATAGTATCCTTCCATTCCGGGGTGCCACCTCTGTTACGCCGAATTTAATATTTGCCGCGATAGACAACAAGTGTGTAAGAAGCTGAGGTTGTTTTCATCATAAAATCAAAGGCTTTATATTCTTCTCAACGTTCGCACAGTTAAAATGTTTAACGCATGTCTCTTTCTCTCACTCATATTCATTTGCAAGGGTATCTAAAACGATTTTTCTTCGATTACACTTTACTTGCACTGGGCCAGCATATCCTAAATATATAGGATTTTCGCTTTAATACTACATGGACAACGAATAAGTGGGGTTTTTCAAATAAAGACTATTTGGAGAGAGACTTCAGTTACCTATGTTATGGCTTACATTCTACGTAGCTCGTCGCATACACGATCGTTTTATGGCAATTGTAATACACGGCGAGGAGACTTGGGGTTTACTGTTACGTTACATTTCACTGGCATACCGTGGCTAGCTATGCCAGCACTTTCCGACGATTGCTATTTTGTTAATCTCTGTCGGATCACTTGACTTGATCACTGGTCGAATATTGTAATAATATTGGCTTCATATTGTCTATGTCCCTTGTAGCATTATTTCACCGACCTAGGGAAATCGTGGGATGTTAGTAAAACATTACAAAGGGATGTATTTTTCCTATGCCTAGCTTTGTTGCACTCTTATTGAACACCTTGACTGAAACATTAAATCAAATGTATGGCGGAAAGTAGGGAATAATAATCCAAATCTCAATGGAGAAGAAGCCGACTGCGCTGGCTCCTGGAGTTACTACACAGAGTAGATGTTCGCTTCTGTTTACTCTGGTACACACTCAAACAAATAAACAAATAGTATCAAACTAAAGATCGAAGCAGAATCATCAATATTACTATTGATCTACTATCACTAGTCGGTATCATCGACTATTCACTCTCAACTAGGCCCTTTCCGCTAAAAACGCTTACAGGAAGAGTTATCCGCTTTACACTTGTCTGCTAGCCTTTTGTGTGTATTAAGCAGTCCGCGTATTTGTGGGTCACTGTCACGCAATATCGGCCAACACCAACCATCGACACCCAGTCATAGGCGCCCCTAGCACCCAGTTGGAAAACGGAAGCATGATCTATCAGGGGTTCAGCCTTCACAAGGGTATGCTACCCTCTTATTCTATTACAAGATAATACAACTACGACAACGATTCCGCGTATCACAGAGGCGATCTCCAACATTCATGGCTGCAGCATTGCTGTTTCTGAGATAATGATGCTGTATTTACTTTAACCTTTGAGGATTTAATTAGAATAAAAAAATATAAATCTTGCTTCGAGTAATACTTTGAGCATATTCGATGCAGAATTTAAGAAATGAAACTAATTACTTTAATCGGCGGCACCCCTCCTCACCCTTTGATTATGAAAATTAAAAGCATTTGCAAACATATCTAGAACACCCTCCTTCTTTGCGCGATCGCAACAATGTTTGTCAGCGTTTTTGAGGGGGAAAAAGATGAGAGTAGACAACGTTGAAGCTGGGTTGAATCAACTGGATTGAATCACAATCCACACATCCCGCTACATTACCACCGCTGCCTACGCAGGTGCAAGTCGTACGGATTGAAGGTCGCCCCAGCAACGCCAACACCAGCACCTGCCGAATCATCAGATTGTGCATGCGGTCCAAGCATTGCCTGCTGCTGCTGTTGCTGCTGTTGAGGATGGTTATGATGCTGATGCTGTTGGAGCAGCATGTGCGAATTAGGATGAAAAGGATGGTGATTGAGATGCTGTTGCGGCTGAGGGTGCTGGTGGTGCAACTGTTGCTGAGGATGCTGATGGTGCGGAGTATGGTAGTACGACGTTGGTGGCATTGCGTGATGCTGCTGTTGAGATGCAACAGAATGGAGGGCATTTCCAGTAGAGACATACAAATGGGGATAAGTGGACGTGGCAGAACCTTCTCCAACCGTGTTGCTATTTGCGGTAGTTGCTGATGGTGGTCCTTGCGCTGGTGGTTGTGGTGTCGGTGAGATTAACATATCTCCTCCTCCCCCTCTTCCACTACTAGATTCACTTACTAAGGGCACCGAGTGATACTGTTGGTGTTGAAGATAACGTGCTTTTCGGGGCACGGATATAAGCTGTGCTGGTTGTTGCGATACCGGTGAAGAAAGCGTCGCCGCGACCGGTACGCTCTTCTCCGGACCATTGGTTTCACTAGGCATGTTTGGATTACCTTCTTGACATCCCGGGCTGCCCGATGACGATGTGTTGTTGTACTTTCGTTTACGATTATCTTTCCCGCTCGAGTTTTGCGATAGACCGGCCATCGACGAGGTTCTTTCCGTCCCGATCGAAGACGGTTTGGTCTGCAGAGCCAAGGAAGGAATACCATGATTAGCGTCGTTAAGATGCTGCATTTGTAATCCGTGCTGGCTATTACTAACGTCCTGTTTGGCGTTGTATCCTTGTGCCTTTTTACCAGCTTGTGCAGTAGTCATAACTTTAGTCGTTGGTCCTGCTGCTGCTAAGGAGGCTGGAACCGTGGAGTTGGAACTATTTTTGTTCGACATAGTAGGTGTGCTGGCCGTAGTTTGGCGCAGCCAGGTTGCCTTACGGCCACCGCGTGACGTCGGTGGCGGCGAACTATCGCGCTCACCTTGCAGAAACTTAAGATAACTGCCCATGAAGCCCTTGGTCATGTTGGCGGGTAGGTTGAGTTTCTTCAATGCATTTGCTACGCAACCATTGTTTGTACTCGTGTTGACGCTACCGCTTGATGTCACTGTTGCTGTTGATGATTCCCCTTTATTCGCTACATTCGCCATGCTTCCTCCTCCTTCGCTGTTCACTTTACTCGTCGCGCTAGTATGCGCTCCATTGTGTTCTGAAAGAAAACCAAGTTCCTCTTCTATATCCGGCACTACGACCTTCTCAGACACTGCTTTCTCCTCTAACCGTCGCCGTTCGTCTTCGTTCCTATACCCATTGCTGATGGCACTCGGATCACCAACAAGTGGCGTGTAAGAGGAGGAAGATGACGGAGGGCTTGCCGATCCTAGTGAGTGTGTACTGAAGGAATTCGCTGGACCACCGCCACCGCCACCGCCACTATCAACAACACGATCAACTTCACTGGAGGGAATTGAAACCATACTAGTAGGCCTATTCGCGGAATCCGACAAGGAATGAAACGGAGGGTAATAATGATGGTGATGATGAGACTGATGACTGGGAGCCTGATGATGATAAATGGGGCTGTAAATGTTGTGAGCGGAGGAACCGAACAAGGTTGCTGCCGCTGAAGACTGAGAAGAGCCCGAGGATGCAGTTGATGGGTTGGTGTTGGAAGGTGTTCGCGCCAAATGAGCCCCACCACCGCCATCGCTGCCCCCGTAGTTCCATCGATCTCTCGTCGCTGCTGTTTCCGTAGAGGGTTCATACTGTTCCGTTTTGATCGGGACATTCTCTTCTCTGTGGAACCGATCATTCAACGTTCGACTTTGAGGATCTATACTTTCACACCCGTCATTCGTTACTATTGCTGTACGATTATTGGCTTTCCCTTTTGTCTTTGTCGTCTTGGACGCGTCAGTCGTTATGCTAGTTTCCGCCTTTTTGCGTCGACCCGGCTTTGCTGTTACTGTGCCCTTCTGTGCTCCTCCTCCTCGGGAGCCTTTCGTTTTAGGGGAAGATATTGATGTGGCGGTTACGCTGCTCTTTCCTTCGTCCGTTGCCATTGGAGGCCTTTGAAGGTTCTTGACGAGTTGCATCGGATCGGGTTTGCTTTCACTCTCCGCTGACCACTGATCAAGGTGAGGTGATTTAGATCGCTGCTGGTCAGTTGGCGTCTGGGCTACTCGCGTAATCACGGATGGATAGCCGATCGACTGCATCTGTTGTGACAATTGCAACGCCGCATACGTTGGCTGCTGCTGGTTGCCACCGGTAACGCTTGACGAAGCTACGTGATGATAGGCTGGGTAACAGTTACTAGCTGAAAGAGAGAGCGAGGGTGATCCCTTGCGTGAATAATCCGACGAAACGCCCGACGACGAGGACGAGGTAGAACCGGCAGCCGGCGATGACGGTGGCATTCCCGAGGTGAGGGCAGGGAAGCCGCTAGAAGAGGGAGGAGGACCACTGGGGGCCGTGGCTGCGGCGGCTGCAGCTGCTGCCGCTGCCATTGCCAGCATATGATATGAGGAGGGATGATGAGTATTATGGTGGGACCCCAGGATCGTCGTCGTATCCGGCGGCAGACCAGGCGAATCCCCGCCTGCCCCACTACCGCCGCTACTACTACTACCACCACCACCACCTTGTGAGATGCGCGAACCGTACTCGGTTGTGGACGATGGATCATGACCATGCCGAGCTGCGATCAGGGAGGAATTATAGCTACCGGACCTAAAAGTAAGAGAGGCACTGGGGGGCTGTTGTTGGTGCTGATATGCGGACAGTGACGCAATATTGTTACTGTTACTATTACTATTACTATTATTGCTATTGCTGCTGTTACTAGAGGAGCTGCGATTGAGTTGCTGGCTATCTGTCAGCGAATAGCTTATTGGCGATGATTGCGGCTGTTGGCTGACGATCACTTGTGCCGGTGACCCACTCGGTGGCGAATGTATCATCGACGGTCTAGGTATCGTATAGTGCAGATGATGCGTCGGTTGTTGATGGTGGCTGTGCTGCTGTTGCTGCTGCCCTTGCTGGTGATGATGATGATGCAGGTGATGATGGTATCCTTTGCTATCGGTCAGTCGATGCAACTCGGCCATTCCACGGGATGATGTTAAGTACAGCGATGGGGAAGGGGAAGAGGACGTAGAGGATGGGGAAGCAAGTGGAGGTGGTGGACGCGATTGGTACCGATTTTCACTAGCACCGGAAGAGCTTGTCGAAGGGGTTTGTAGTACCATCGGCGCCGTGGAAGGAGACGACGTCTGAGTTCTAGGTGAGGAAGCCACGTTCGGTGTTTCGGTTGCTGACGACGATAGGAGCGAAGACGAACATCCGATACGTCGAACGTTCGGGGGAGGACAAGACTTACTTGCAGGACCGGGGCCACCGGTGGCGCTGTGATGTTGTGTGGCAGCCGATGATGTCATCAAACCTATCCCACTTGTATAAGGGATGGGCGATGCCGCATGAGATTCGTTTACCGGGTAAGGAGCGGAAGCCACGCTGCTGCTGCCAGAGGTGGAAGGAGAAAAGTAACCGCCCGAGGGAGGAGCCGTTTGTCCAACCGATTTCGTGACGGCCGGCGACGCAGCTCGACCGACGGTAGGAGTTGTAGCTGCCGCAGCTACCTTGCCGGCTAACGACGATAAATGGTGTTGCTGCTGCTGCTGATGGTGCTGCTGTTGCTGCGTATGCTGTTGTTGCTGATGGTGATGCGCCTGATGATGGTTCAATGCGTTGCCGTAATGAACACCAAAAGGTTCGTACGGATGGCTACCGACAGTGGTTCCCTTCGAAGCTGGGCCACCTCCTCCGGGCAACGGGGCATTGGAAGGACTCGGAGGAAGGACATTTTCGTGTGGCATAATGCCGAACGGACTGGGAAGCTGATTATTGCTAGCTGCACCACCTTGCCAGCTATTGCCAGTTCCACTTCCGCCTCCACCCGCTGGCACACTGTTCGGAGGTCCATTACTCGAGACAACGGCCTGTTGCTGCTGTTGTTCGAAAAATGATCCGAGCGCTGTTTGTTGATGAGCAGGAGTGGTGCCCACCGTGTAGTTGCCCCGAACATCCGTGCCATCTGAAGGCGGTTGCTGTTTGATTACGACAGTTGCTGCTGTAGCTGCTGCCGCGGCCGCTGCTGCAGCAGCAGCCATTGTAGCCGGGTTCTGGGATTGTGCCAGCACCTGCCGATGTTGTGCTGAGTTGGTGTTCCCACTGCTGCCGCCTGTCGTGCTGTAGTGGGCAGGTTTGGGATTGGCCGCGGGATGAAAGAACGGTGACAGTACTCCATCATACCCTGCAACACTGGCGGCCGTAGAGAGGAAGCCAGCCGGGGGATTGAATGGGCCACCCGTCGCGCCGGTTAACGTGTTGGAGTGTGCTTGCAGCAGTAGCTGCGAGGTGGTTGAAGGTACTCCGGCTACTCCGGCGGCATTGTGATGTGCAGCCAGTCCCGAGGGTGCCCCGGCTGCGGCCGCCGCCGTCGCCAAGTGATGATGGAACTCTCCACCCGCCGGTCCCGGTATTCGATTGTATGTGTACGACCATGGACCACCGGGATCCATGGCTTGTTTTACTTGGCGTTCACTGGGTTTCTTGAATTCTTCTGCTTTCTTTGTTCCTTCCGAATTCTGGCAGGGATTCCACTGACTTCTTCGTTCGCTCGCGATTCTTTCGTCTGTCTATATCCTCATGGCACATTCAATACACTAAGCCACCACTCAGCGAGACCGAGAACTGCTGAAACGAGACACGAAACACAAGATCAGTTGGATATCTTCGATGGACGGAATAAAATCACTTCAGGCTAAGTCTGCTGCGATCCGATCTTCGCGGGATCCAGACGAAAAGGACACGAACACACTAACAAGTATGTTGGTCGGCATTTTCTCCTTTATGTTTCTTCGCTCCAAAAAAAAACCTGCTGGAGCATAATAACTCCCCACCAACACGAACACACATTGTGGGGCACGCAAAGAGGGGACAGGACAACATGAATGCAAAAAAACGCGTTTGGATTGCTCCTCACGGTTGAAAGTCTGTGTGTGCGCGATATGTTGTCCTCACGCACGCGAATTACCGCCCTCTCCACCGTACCGCCAGGTGTTGCAGGCCTATCCTCACCATGCCATACCTTCTTTCACAAGCCGCGATGATGATCGAGGATTCCGGGTAAGGGCCATCCCCGGATCCCGGCGCGATTCAGTTTTCGGGAAGTGGTTCCTCCACCCCCTTAGAACACACAAAAACAAACACACACATACACGACACACACGCACAGCGCAAATTACGAGCGGCCGCACGAATTTCCTAATTTCCAGCGAACCGACACGCACCGGATGATCGCATTTTCCTTCTCGATCGATTGATCGACCGTCCAAGCACCCGCGCGCTGTTCTTGCACAATTTTATCGCGGAAAAACGAAGGAAAATAAAAGTTTTCTGCCTTCAAAATGTCTGCCGCGCGTTTTTCTTCCTCTCGTTTTCCTTTTTCCGATGTTCTTTTTCTTTTTCCGCGCTCCGGGCACTGACACTTGAATGCAATTTGCTTGAATGCGATTTAACAAGTAATCTGTTTCTTGCGCCGGATGCATTTTCGGAACAAAAGGCCGAGCCAGAAATTGTGTGCGAGTCGAGTTAAAGGCCAACAAATCAAGCCCAGAACCGGAAACAGGAAAACAACGTTGTGAAACTTTGAACTGCGCGCGGACCGAGAGGGTTTTGATTTTCATTTACTAAATTATATTAATGGCTCGTTTCATCAGAGGAACAATCTAATCTACTCGCTAAATTGCCCTTGGTTTGGTTGCACTTGGTTTTTACTAGCTGAGGGGTTAGCACATGAAATGGCAAGTTATTGTAAGTTAAAAAGGCGGTGAAAATGCAACGTTTGAAAGCGTCTGTGGTATCGCGCTCAAGACACAAAATGCAATTTGAGAAAATTAAAAAACTTTGGTCATCCAAGGAGGAAGAGTTGCTGATCCAGTTCTGGGTCTTCTCGCTATCCTGCGAACCCGTTTGGATTGTTCTTCTGCCAGTTCCAAGCATCCTGGCACATTTCCTCCAGTCCACGCTTGGCCGTCCATCCTAGCTCTTTGGCCGCTAATGTGACGTCCGCATAGCTCGAGGCGATATCACCCGGACGCCTTAAAAGAGATTTAGAAGAAAGGGTTAAATCACAAGTGGGCACGGCGCGGGACTGTCTAAGTCAAGTACCTGTCCACCAGCTCGTACTTCACCTCCCGCTCGGAAGCCTTTGAGAAGGCCGCCACCACTTCCAGCACCGAGTAACCGCGTCCCGTGCCCAGATTGTACACTCGGAAGCCACTGATGGAGCCGCTTGATAGTTTATCGATGGCGTGCACGTGACCTTCAGCCAGATCGACTATATGAATGTAATCACGCACTCCGGTACCGTCGGGGGTATCGTAGTCGCTGCCAAACACCTTCAGGCGCTCGCGCCGTCCCACGGCCACCTGTGCGATGTATGGCATCAGGTTGTTTGGTTCACCGTTCGGATCCTCTCCGATCCGGCCCGTCTTGTGCGCACCGACCGGGTTGAAGTAGCGCAGCGAAACTACCGACCATCGCGGGTCCGATTCGCACAGGTCCTTCAGGATTTCTTCCGTGAAGTACTTGCTCTTACCGTACGGATTGGTACAGTTCCCGGTCGGGTGACTCTCGGTGATCGGTAGCTTCCGGGGCTCGCCGTAAACGGTTGCACTCGAGCTGTACACGAACTTGAACACGCCGACCTGCAAAGTAGCGAGATGGTAGGAGATGGATTGGTCAATTTGAAGTTCATCTAATGCGCCTTATCATCATCAGCGTCATTTACCTCAGCCATGACCTCGAGCAGCACGCTCGTGCCGGTAATGTTGTTTTGATAGTATTGTAGCGGTATCCGGCATGACTCACCGACCGCCTTTAGGGCTGCGAAGTGCACCACGCAATCGACTTTGTGCTGAAGTGGACAAAAAGGCAAATCTCAAAGGCAATACTTGCATGAGGCCTAGGAAAATACAAACCTTCCGGAACACGGCCAACAAATCGTCCCGGTTTCGTATGTCCACGTCGTAGAACGTGACCTCCTTGCCACCCGTAATCTCCTGTACCCGTTTCAACGATTCCGGCAGCTTCGAAGCGCCGCTAGCGTACGCATTGCACAGATTATCCACACAGTAAACCGTGTGGCCAGCGTTCAGTAGCTCCAGCACCGTATGCGACCCCACAAATCCGGCTCCGCCGGTCACGAGAATGTTTAGCGGCATTTTTGCTTGCACTACCCGTTCGAATTCACCCGACACCGTGCCACGACACCAGCTGCCACGCGAGTTATGATGATCCAGAACCCGCGACAGCTCATCTATTAAACCAGCTGTTTCGTGCGATTGTTTGTCCGTTCTCGGCGACACATACGCACATCATCAGCTTCAATCGCGTCGCTATCACGATGTCGTTTCATGCCGGCGCTACTACTGCAAGCGCCTTATCAGCTTCGTCCGCGCTACTCGAGTTGTTGTGAGTGCCAGCTTTGTTGATACATTCTCTTGGACACGGCCTAGTTTTTTAGAGAACGACGACGGACGTTGAAAACTTGCTTAGTTAGTACTTATCCTACTAAAATAACCCAAAAGATTTAAGAATTTCTCTCTTCAAATTTAGATAAATTGTTAAGAAACTAAGGGGCTTGATGGCCAGCGCACAATTGTAAACAAACGCTGCAAGGGTGCGAGGGTTGGCTGAAAAGTTACACTGTGCTCTCCTTTGGTCCTACAAAATCCTGGAAAATTTCGTCGGTTACGTTCGCTCTGTGTTTCGGTGGTTGGTTGTAATTAGTTGTCGGCATAAATAATATTCACTGTTAATTTAGATACTGGAACGTATTTTATTGAGGAACGCGTGCATATTCCTTAAATAATCTCGACATGCGCACAACGATGAGCAATCGAGATTGGGGAACAACGGTGGGACAGACCGGTCATCGGTCTTAGTACTACGGCTGAAGAGCACCTTAATGATAAAGCCTATCTATATTGCCTTTATCTACTTCCATGCGGTGTTTTACTGATAGTCTTCAGGCGTTCCTTCAGCTTGTCCAGCAACGTTGCTAACGGAACATCAATCTTTTCCGACATGATGGCTCCCGATCGGGTTGTGTACTCGTGCCGTGCCGGGTGCTGTGGGCTGAATATTTGGGGCCACCAGCGCTCCAAAAATGGGGATGTCAGTCCGAACGGTAACAGGCGTAGGTTTCGTGTCGATTTGAGGCGGAAATCTCTCGTGAGCCATTCCGTCTCGTAGCTGCTGCTGGGTAACGTTGCTATTGTTTGCTGCCAGCGGGAAGGACAAAAATGTGAAAACATTTTAAATACTGCTCGGAACACTAAAACAAGTTCAAGCTCAACTTGGTACAAGTTCATTACCTCCTCACTGCCGAAAGTTGCCGCGGCGAGCGTTTGTTTGACAAAACTTTGCAGACTTTTGGCCGGCGATTCGGGTACACAACCCGACATCACTGAGTCCGGCTGGTGGGTCACCATCGTGAGATTCAACGTTTGGAACGTTTCGCTTGTTCCTAGCCGCCGGCAGATCTCTGTGGTGTCCATTAAGACCTGCAGGAGGGTGTTGCGGTCGTACAGTTCGTTTTCTGTATGGATAAGCGAAGGACAGAATCCTATCCAACGGTATGGCGGTTGCTCCTTGAGGACGATATTAATCTTTGCATTCGGTCGATTGTCGTCATTTTTCTTCGTTTCAATGAACAACTCGGTGGCCAAAAGATGATAAGGCTGTTTCGTTGGTACATGATCGATAGGAACCAGAGAGTTGATCTTGAAAACTGGTGCTACAATGGGACTGTTTAGCGCTATGTTTAATGGCACATCGCGAAACAGCTTTTCCAGTATGGCTGACGATACTACTTGAGCCCGCGATAGGAGCTGATAGTCTTCTTTGCATCTGCCAGCGACGATGAGTTGCTCCCTGGCGAACACGTATTGCGTCTCAAAGTTGATGCTAACTTCCACACCCAGGACTGTCGAGGAAGCTGCAACAAAGATAGACTGCGTGAGGTTCAAATCGTACCGATAATTGCCAGAGAGTTTCGTCTCCGGACAAGTTTACCTTTGTTGTAGATTATCCTAGTTGGTCTGGCACCGGTGAGCATCTGTAGGTTCGGATCTATGGCGTAGAGCTGTTGCACTGGAGGTAGAAAACCCACCGTGTGATTGGTGAATGCAATGCCTGGTTTGGAACCATGCAGGAAGGGATCGATAAACTCGTACCCCTGGTAATGGGCACTTTCGGCGAATAGATAGGACACATCGAGCCACAGCCTCGACGGTTCGGATGGTTCGAACACATTATTACACTGGCTTCCCTTCAACACTAGCACCGTTTTATTGCTATCCTTGGCGGCGAGGTATCGACCAACGCTTTCGGCGATGTGATCCCCACCGAGCACAATGTACGTGAAATGGTTGTCCAACACGATCGGTGGTGCCGTAGTTGTGGCTGCATCGCTCCACGTCCAAACATGCACGAAAAGAACAGCTATCGTCCATAAACCACGTGTATGTTTCATTGCGGCAAGCGTTTACGATGGTGCTACTGCCACTTCTATATGTTAGGAACTAAAGTCACCGTCCGGACGGATATACGGTGTATATATATAGACTTTACGTGACGCTCGCAAAAGTATGTTTTGGAAACTTTAAGAGCTGTTGGCTGGTTTCAAACTGAAAACAAGCACGCTGGTCGTGCACCCTAGCGGTGACCTCTGCTTGACGGTGGCACCTCACATACCCTCTACGTCCTACTACGAATATCTCGGTTATCTCGGGTTTCACCTTTTAACCCGCTTGCAACAATCTACAAATTTGAGTATTTCACGCATGAATTTGACGCTTGATCGTTTCTTCAAACGTATCGCCCCTTACTTTAATGCTGGCTCTTAATTGATCAACACATGGAACAGTCCATTGACGAATCGTTTATGAGCTATTTATCTGCGCTCTCTATCCCGTCTTCTGCCTTCCTCTGCGCATCAAGCCGTGATGTAACGGATAATGAATTTCATTCATTCATCATCGGGATGGCGCAAAGTGAGCCAACGGAACGAGCTGTAACCGAGCTGATGGCATTGAAGCAGCGAAGATGAAAACTAATTTGCTGTCTTTGGCAACATGTTTTCGACGTCACATGTATGCTGCTCGCAACACGCTTGACGTCTCGAAATCTCATTTACGTTTGTAACAAATGTGTAGCATTCTACATACACACAACACGTGTAGTGTTCTACATACACACAGCTGCACTAGCGATCTGTCGATGTAGATGCTCAAACACGTTTACGGTGGTCTTCTTTGATCATATCAGCCGCCTTCTCGCCGATAAGAAAGCTGTGAGCCGCGGTGTGACCCGTGGGCGCTTCGGGAATAATGCCAACGTCTGCCACTCGCAGTCCCTTGATGCCGTACACCCGCAGGCGGCTATCGACGACTGCTTCCGGATCGGTCGGAGGGCCCATCTTGCACGTAGCCACCTGGATAGTGCAACACAGATCGGGAGGTTTAAGAACACCTAGGGGCATGGGATCGTGCAACCGGACTTACCTGATGCTGGAATGTAGAGGTTAGAGTGCGCACATGACACCGCCAGTAGTCGATCGTGTTGAACGCCATATACTGACATCCAGGAACTTTGCGCTTGTACAGCTGTACTCCGAGCCGCCTTAAAGGTGCCTCTGTACTGATACGTATCACCTCCTTGATGGCGTATACAAGCGCATCAACGTCACGCTCATCCTCAAAGTACTGATACCGGAAGAGTGGATGGTTGAAGGGATTCGTGGATTTGAGCTCAACCTGTCCGACTGCCCGTGGTTTCAGCAGCATTGGCAGGAACATAAAGTTTCTTGTGTGGGCCAGCGGTCGGAAATACTCATCGTATAGCTTATCGGGTATATAGTAGGCATTTCTTGTACCGGGCGTCGTGTCGAAGCTGAACGAGGTGAATGCCTGCATTACCTCCACGTCCGGATACTCTGGATCGGGATTCTCGGCAAACGGCGAATGGACGTAGAGTAGACTTTCCACCGAATTGGAGGTTAGTGGTCCGCTTCCATTACGGAAGCGCATGAACTCTCCGAAATTGGTGAGCTGCTCGAAGCTAACGAGATTATCTGTTGATTCGTTGACGATAAAGACCGGACCGTATGTGCCGCCATGCTCGTAAACCTTCCTGCCTACCGGAAGATCGGTCACAAGTCGGATCCCATGCTGTTTGAGGTGTTTGGCCGGGCCAACACCCGATAGCATCAGTAGTTTGGGGCTTTCGAACGCTCCGGCCGATAGGATGACCTCGAGGGAGGCTTCAATTTCGTGGTACTGCCGGTCGTGCAGCACCCGTACTCCGGTAGCCGTTTTCGTTTCTGAAAAATGCAAAAAGTTCAACAACAAGAGCTGCATCGGTGAGATCTCGGTTTGGATATGACCGAGGGGAGGGGTCATTTACCAGGATCGATGAGCACCTTGGTGACCCAGGCCTTGGTAATGATGTGCAGATTGGGTCGATCTACAATATCCCTCAGGTAGCTGTTGCCGCCCGTCGCACGCCGACCATTGGCCGAGTGTGCCTGCAGGAACGATACGCCCAGGTTATCGCCTGAATTGTAATCCAAATACCGATAGCCAGCCGACTGTGCGCTCTTCACGTACGCTCGCGCCAAATCCGTTCTGTGGGCCCCACCCGGGGAGTAATCCAGTGATATTTCGGAGGGTTAGCTGGGATGTAACACCCATAATCACGACACGATTGGATGCGCTCGCTCACCTGAATGGGCAGTCCTCAACCGAAAGTCTACCATAGAAACCGTGTGCGCCGTTGTCACCGAAATCACGAATGTTGGCACGCTCGATGCGCTTAAACAGGGGCAACACGTCGTCCCAACTCCAACCCTCATTGCCCGCACTAGCCCAGCTGTCGTAATCGCGTCGATTACCACGCGTGTAGATCACATTGTTGATGATGGTTGAGCCACCGACTCCCCGGCCATGTGCCCAATTGCAGCGGCCGCCGCGGAGACCGAGACAACCGTACCGTTGCTTTTCCGTCTCGTACCCGAAATTGTAGTCCGTCGAGGCAAGGATCGGACCAACGAGAGGCGAGTCACTGATGAGCGGGATCTCGCCCCGGCCAATCTCCAGCAGAAGCACCGACACGGTCGGATCTTCCGAGAGACGGTTAGCCAGGACGCAACCGGCTGGTCCAGCACCGACGATGATGTAGTCGTACGCATGCCGCAGCTCCGGATTCCCGTAGTCAATCTCTCGGGCATCGTAGAACAGGCTAGTGATGTTGCTGAAGCTGATGAAGGCTGCAGTCGGCTGTAGTAGTCGACCGATTGCTAACCAGAGCATCACTGCACGACACACACGTTCGAACATCATGATTCTCACTGCACTTGCTGCATGGAACCGCACACACACTTTACATACTAATAGCGCACCTGCCTGCCTGACACTGTTTGTGGTTCTAACACGCGTGTTCGAACTGTATAACCTGCTCCGGCCGATGGTCTGCAGCGATCTGATTCGACGCGTTTGCCGCCAGTCAGTCAGTCAGTCATTGGGTCGCCGAATCCCCAGCCACCAGTTGCTGCTGCTGCTGCTGCTGCTGCTGCTGGTGGGGGAGTTGATCCATTACGCGGTTGTTTTTGGCATCGTCACCTTGCCACTACTTTTGCACTACATCGTTCCACCGATTGCCGTCTCCCCTCCTCTAGGTCCAGGAGTTTTTCGTGGGCTTGACTTCGGTGGCGCCCGTGAATGATGCGTATAGACGCATAGGCACGGAATCATGAGGAGTTTTTTTTCCTTGTTTTCACCGTTTATTTTGCCTCCTCTTCGTCATGGCCGTTTACTTTTCTCGGCTACCAATTGCTACCGCGGGAAGCGCTGGAATCGACGATGCCGATTTTTCGGTAGCAGCGGATGGCGACCGAAATGAATCGTTGAATGGTTAATGATAGTTTTAGTTGGTTGGCCAATAGCAAAAGGACATCATCGGTAATCAACGGCCTTCGATACTGTGCTGATGGTCAACTCGTTGCTGCAATCAATTACTGTATGCCGCTTTCAGGGATTAATAGGTTAGCAACCTATTTAAGCAACATAAAACAGCTCCATTCGACTAGCGCATAGGTGGATCGGTACCAATGGCCGCGGGCTAGTGAAATATCTGCAGCGCCGCAAGGAATGTAGGGCCCCTGGACCAAGCACTGGCCCACAGAGAGGCCACATTACTCGCGCTCTAGCCCGCATAATGGTGCCGATGCCTAAACCTCAGTATGTTTTGGTTCATTTGTTCTCCAACACGGCGAGTAGGCGCGAACGTCTCGAGCGTTCCAACGCATCGACCGGTAGGTACAGCAAAGTACAAGGCACTGAGAGGTACGCGCGCGCGCGCGAGGGGATCGTAACATTTTTTTCTTGTTCATACATTACGAAACCTCGGTAGCCAAGCCCGCCGAAACAGGCCAAGATAATGTTAAATCGTTATGCACGAAATGAAAAACGAAATCCATTATTTAATACACTGACTTGCTGAAGAATGAGCCGGCGGCTAGGTTGGCATGCATTTGGGAGTCCTTGTACTCCCTCCCTTACCCTCGCTCTCTCTCGGTGGATGATGCGTTTATTGCTTGACATTTTATTCGGTTAAAAAAAAAACAATGAATAAGCTACCAAACCGGAATCTGTATCTCCTGCAGGTGGATTGAATGTATATTGCGCCTGCCTCAAATGAAGAGTTGTGATTCGTTTGGTTAACAATAATGCGTTATTTAATATAATATTTATTGAGCATTTATGTCGATCTCATCTTCGGCCCCAGATACCTTAAACGCATTGGCACAGATACCTTAAAAGGAAGGTCGCACACACTGCAACTCACTTGAACATGGATGGCGTCCAGAGAAAGGATCGATCCGACCGCGAGTCAGCCGCCGCCGGTTGTTTCTTCCTTCCGGCGTATTTACTGCGACGCTCCGCATCCCGTATCAGGTCGGCCGCCTTCTCGCCGATTACGAAAGCGATGGCCGCAGTGTGTGCGGTAAGGGGAATCGGAACGACTCCGATGTCGACGACACGCAACCGTCCGACACCATACACCCTTAGTTCGTGATCGACGATCGCTTCGGGATCGGACGGTGGTCCCATCTTGCAGGTCGCCACCTGATGGTGGAAGGTCGCGGTCAGCGTCTGCACGTGACACCGCCAGTACTGGTGTGTACCGAAGGGGAACTCCTCACATCCCGGCACCTGCTTGCGGTACAGCTCGACACCGAACCGGCGGAAAGGGGCCTGCTCGGTCACGCGGACCGCTTCCTCTATACCGTACGCCAGTGCATCGAGATCCCGATCGTCCTCAAAATACTGGTACTGGAACAGGGGATGGTGAAATGGGTTCGTCGACTTCAGGCGTAGCTTCCCGCGGGTTCGCGGCTTCAGCAGCATCGGTAGATACTGGAACGATCGTATGTTCCTGATCGGTCGGAAGTATCCGTCGAAGGTGACGTTCGTAAGGCGAAACGAACTCCTCGCACCGGGGCTGGTATCAAAGTCGATCGAGGTGAACGCTTGCATCACTTCGACATCCGGCAAACCAGGGTCCGGACTTTCGGCTACTGGGGTTTTAACGTACAGCAAGCTTTCCACCGAATTGGTGGTCAATACACCACGGCCCTGGAAGTATTCCAGGAGGTTTGCGACGCGCAGGTTATCATTCAGGGTGATTAGGTTGTCGATCGGTTGTCGCACCAGATATACCGGACCAAATACACCCGGGTGTTCGTAGAGGATCTCTCCGACTGGAAGGTCCTGCAGCACCGGTATGCCATGGGATTGAAGGTGATCCGCCGGTCCAATGCCGGAGAGCATGAGCAGCTTGGCGCTTTCGAACGCGCCCGCTGATAAGATGACCTCCTTGCGTGCCTTCACCGTTCGGGTAACACCATCGCGGATAAATACCACTCCAGTAGCCTCTCTGGTGGCTAGAACGGGACAAGGGAAAAAGCGTTATGGGCAACTGGTTCGATTGGTATGGGTGGAATCTGTACCTTTGTTGAACAGCACCTTCGTCACCCAGGCCCGCGTTATGATGTGCAGATTGGGTCGCTTCCGAGCTGGTGAAAGGTAGGCTGTCCCACTGGTCACTCGGCGGCCTTGCTGTGTGTTGGCCTGCAGATATGATACACCGATCTGGTCACCCGCATTGTAGTCTAGGTATCGGTATCCTGCCTTTTGGGCACTTTCGATGAATGCCGTCGCAATGCGCGATCTGGGACGAACGGCAGGAACAGAGTGCCGAAATTAAAAATAGCATGACAAAATGACTTTGGTTAATTTGGTTCAAAAACGTCAGGTTTCGCTTTCGGGTCAGGTTTGGGATTTTTTTTTTATGACATTCAAGTTTGTATTTCTGTCTGAATATCATATTAAACTGGCACTTTTCCACAATATTTTGTTGTAATTTCAGGAATATTTTGCTACCCATGGCATTCATTTTATATTAATTTCATTAACATAAATCGACCTAGAGGTTAGATGAGAAATATTTCAAAGAAGCCACGCCGCATAAAGCATTAACCGTTCTCAATGACAACGAGGAGCATAAAACATAAAGAAGACCGACCCAACTTGACCATGAGTAGCAACACGCAACGGAAACATCCAATTAGCTCGATCAATACGACTGATTTCCATGCGTTAATTAATTGGCCGAGTACGTTTCATGGGACAAGCGCAGCTACTCCATGCTAGTGTTCAAGTGTTCGTCACTTTCCAAATAGATTTCG
>NC_064875.1:9606466-9611466 GCF_943734745.1 Anopheles darlingi | reverse complement strand
TCTTACTCATTCAACGCTAGCCCCTCCGTACGGCAGTGCGCTGTGGTGTGTGCTTGTTGTTACAGGTGACAAATCAGCAAACAGCAGCTCGGTGGACCCATGATGATGGACCAAGCTAATTCTCAGCTACACAATCGATGCGTGTAAGGTTGCAAGTATTGAACATGTGGACAAAGGCAAACATAGTACACCTGTTTGGCATTGACACCGTCTCTGCGTGGTGCGTCCAAATTTTCGTCTAACGGCCGGTTGACCTGCGACATATGCGAACGCTCGCGGCGCCGCTACTCGCGCGGTGATCTACCCCGGGTCAATTCTAGTGATATGCTCGGTCTTTCAACTTCGGCCTAAGCGGATGCAGGCACAGGAACACGAGAATCCGTGCCGAACGCAAAACCCGTTGAGTTGTGTAGAAATCCCAAGGCCGACCAGTTGTGGCTATCACGTCCGGAATCGGCAATCCCTACTCGCGACGTTCTGCGAATACGACCGGTGATTTCCAGCCGTTTGATCGGTTAATCGATTCCTCGCGTCGATTTACTCCGCTGTCGCCAGCCACAAAGACGTCGCGTATGGGCTATCGTGTGTATGCGAGTCCTCGCGAGATGGTGCCCATCGTGGACGTCGTGACGAGCATCCCTACTAGCGCACACCCTCCCAGCTGGACCTCTTCACTTTCGTCGAGGAGGCTGGAGATGTGCGCATCTTCGTGATTTGGCGTGTTAGCCTCCAGCACAGCCCAGCTGCTTATGTCATTTGTGTTTGATGTCGCGCGTCGTGCGGTTCGCGCCAAGTTTGCGGATCCTCTCCAGCGCGAGCGCACGCGGGCTCGCGCATTTTTCAACAGCTAATTAATCACCATAGAGCCGCTGCGATCAGTAGCTCCTCGTGTAATCGGTCAAGGAGCGACGTGTAATTATCGTGACAATTGATTGGTGCTTCGTTAACATGAATACCCTTTCAGTGTGTAGTGAGTGACCTTTCTCAATTGAAATCGGTTACAAAATCGTCGGTGCTTGGATTCGTTTGTTCTTGCAATTGTTACAAAATGATCAAGCTGTTAGTGAAAAGTACGGTCCTACAGTGCTGGTGTCGTACTGCATTCGTTCTGAATAGATCATCAATTGATACCTCTTTGCAGGAAGCACAATGTTTAGTTCTCGAAATTGGAACTTCCTGATTGGAATCGTGTGTGGCTGGATGCTGTCCCTTTTTCTGTCAAACCAGGGTCACCTCTCATATGCGCCCGTTAAAACAAGCCAAATGGTTAATTTAACAGATAGTGTGCGTGTGCTGTGCTGGGTAATGACGACTCCGGAAAACCATCAGGAGAAGGTGGTCCATCTTAAGGCTACCTGGGGTGCTCGCTGCAACAAGCTGCTCATCATGAGCTCGGTGGCAGACGAATCGATCGGTAGCATTGCGCTACCGGTGAAGGAGGAAGGCCGGCAAAGTTTGTGGAACAAGACGCGTGAAGCCTTCCGGTACATCTATCACCACCATCTGGCCGAGTACGATTGGTTTCTCAAGGCGGACGATGATACCTATGTAGTGCTGGAGAACCTACGCTACTTTCTCCATCCGTTCTCGCCCGAGATGCCGATCTACTTCGGCAGCAAGTTTCGCTATCCGGAGTACGTTAAGCAGGGCTACTTTTCCGGTGGTGCCGGGTACGTGCTGAGCCGTGAGGCCGTAAGACGCTTCAACGAGATGGCACTCGAGGATGAGGAGCATTGTTCGGTGGCTTACGATACCGAGGATCTTGAAATGGGTAATTGAAGACTGGCGTCTGTGTGCTGTTGCACCCGAAACTGAAAGCCTCATTCCCCGGTTCTCTCATCGAAAGGAAAATGTATGGAGTACGTGAACGTGACGGCGGGGGACTCCCGGGATGAGCTGGGGAGGAAGCGCTTTCTTCCGATGGAACCCGTTTTCCATCTGACCAGCTCGGTGACGGAGGATCCGGACTTTTGGTATAACAAGTACTCATACTACGAACCGTACTATGGCAAAAACTGTTGTTCAAGTTTAGCTATCAGCTTCCACTATGTGCCGGGTAAGCATATGCACATGATGGACTATCTGATCTACGATCTGCACGCCTGGGGATCACGGTACGAGTCTCCGGCCCTTCCGAGAGCGAAAACCCTGGAGCAAGCGTTGTCCATCGCTGGACCCTATCCCATTAGTACGATGCATCCGATCCTGCAAGACTCCAGTAGCGTGGACTCAGTTACTACCGTAGGCTCTTCTGCTAATGAGATGGTATCGAGCAGCAGTGTGCGGAGTAGCGAAATTAATTAGAAATATGTGTGCTAATGTTGTTTGTAAAAAGAAACGCAACAAAATTCAACTAGTCATAGTGTAGTGGCCGTCGCTTGCTGGTTGCATAATTTAGGCAATGTTTTATTGTGTTTTGGTTTAAGAATTCGCATTACAACGAATAAATTTATCAAAAAGCGAAACATTGATCATTTACAATGTACTAAAGACAAAGCTCAGAGCAATATGACACTTAAAAATGTAACATAGCCTGAAATATTTTACTAGACATTTAATCATAAGAAAGTTTATTTAAAAAAACAGTTATGGTATAAATGCCAGTGACGTTTTTTTTTCTTAAAAAGCACTTTTGATAAATTGTTCAAAATTTCAAAAGGATCGATCCTGTAACTCGCTTCAAAGAGGCAAGGGTTAATACATAAACTCCCTGAAGTATGCAATTTATCGTACACCATAGTGAGATTCTTGAACCAAATCTCACCACTGAGATCGATTGATGATCGAAAATCCAAATCCAAATCCAAAGAGGACAAAATGGTAAAGATGTTTAAAAAGAATTAAAACTAAATTAAATTAAAGGAAAAAGAGATGGAGAACCTACTTGAACATCCCGCAATAACCGTTGGCGGCGTCAAAGGTTTGTTCCGGTGGCACGACCCGCTCCAACAGACGCGGCAACTGTGATAAACATCCGAGGGCAGCCAGCAGACTGGGATCGCCCGGACCGACGGGTTCCGGTAGCTCCCGAGCCGTCAGTGGTGTTCCTGGCGGGGCAATACGAAACTGGGGCCTTGCGCACATATCCTACGGGAACGGAATTGGCAAGCGATTAGCAGAGGGGGTCCGCTTTCCACGTCGTACACGAAGCGTCCTTACGTGCGGTCGCATCCAGACAATCTGCTTCTTCTTGGAAAGCGTTCTTGGGGCGGGCGGAAACTCGAGATCCTCGTGGAGCCCTCCCGGTCCCCGGGATAGCACACCGCCACCGTTGCTGGCGTTGTGCCGACCGTTCGGCAGCGTTCCATTGCCATTGGCCGTGATGACCTCGGCCGATCGGGGTCTCGAGAGCGTCGACTGATGATCCTGTGGTCCACCGTTCGTCCAAGCGCCATTCCGCAGCTTCGGCACACCACCGTCTGTGAATGGGGACAAACGATTTTGTTGTAGTCACCACCGCCAGGTCGCCGGTCATTAAGCAGGAAGCCGTATTGTGGATTGAGGTTAAGGGGAAAGACGCAGCCGGTGCACAGTGAGAGTAAATCTACGACGCGCGAGGGCCGCGGTACACGAATCGGACGTACGCGAGTACCTTTCCTTAGCAATAAAGGAAAAGTGGCGGATAGGAAGGAAAGTTTGATTGAGTCCGGCCGCAAACCGGGAGCAGCACGACTCCGCTAGAGAAGGAAGCATCGAACAGACGCTGATCGCACTTACTTGTGTAATACTTGTCCGCTGCCGTGAATTCACCTGCAGATTGTGTGAGAGAGAATGAGAGAGAGAAAGAGGGGAAGAGAAGAGAGAACAGACAACACGAGTCAGTAATAAAGTTCGCCAAACAAGCCAACCGGTGGCTTTATGAGATCGTTTATGATCGAGGAAAGTCAATCCGGTGTCCGGGCTAGTGAAACCGTGTACCGGTGCTGTGCTGTTTGGGAAATTATCACTTTCTCAAGCCAGGGAGAGAGAAAGAGAGATAGACGCTGAAGAAGCGGGAAGGCTCAATAGTAGAAGCAGCAGCAGCAGTAGTACACGGGGAGGAGTTTGGCCACTGTGTCAATGGCTCATTATTTGACATTGACCGGTGATCCGAGCGATCTCAATTTGCAAGCCCCTTCCCGAACCAAGCAATTGTTGCTACCCTGACCTTCATTTGTCGTTTGTGGTACGGTCGTTGGCCATCGATGCTTTCACCACCGCCCCCTCCCCCTACTTCCTACCGTGCGACTTCTTTCGGTAACCTAATTTTGTATAACTTGTGACCAACACTTTGGCGGCTTACGTTCGACAAGTGTCGTCGCAGATCGCAGGTCGGTGTCGTTGGTAATTTTCGTGCGAATCTGGGTCTCTTTGCTACGCATTCCCCGATGGTTTATGACTTATGACTTTTGCGTGGAGCATAAATTAACTATTGCTACGCGCCGTTTGTTCTGCCCGAGTGCTGGACATTCCAGGGCAATTGGCCCAACATGAAGTACGCACTCGTAGCAAACCTGTTTTATCGACTTCTAAGAGATACAAAAAGATAGGTTATTACTCCCGCGGGGGGGGGGGGGGGGGAGCTGTAAAAGCTGTTTTCCCTCGTTAGCCAATCAGACGCCGGCGATAAACTTCCATCATGCGTCGCCGGAGGGGGCGATCAGATTGCTTACAAAACAGTGTGATAAAAGACTGGCTGGCAAACAGGCAGCTGCAGGCAGTTCGCGAAATTACCCTAGAAACTAAGTCCGAACTCGCAACAATAGCATCGAGTGCCGAGAGGTAACATAGGCCAACAGGAGAAACGCTGTCACCGAGTGTAGACCGAGTGCGAGATGTATCGTTACAGATGTGACCGACTCTCTCAAGTCACCCAGGTTGAGGTTGAGGTTGAAGCTGCCTTGGCGAGACCATTTTACGACGCTAACATGAACCTTGTTCAGTGGAATTAGTCACACGAGATAAGCATATGAGTACAGGAGAGGAGGTCGAGGGGGGTAGGGTGCGCGCGTGTGTGACTC
>NC_064875.1:9591466-9601466 GCF_943734745.1 Anopheles darlingi | reverse complement strand
TTGGTTAGGGAAAACTGCATAGCATAGAAAACTTATAGCATCATCGTCCAACGAATGATCACGAATTGTGTAATGGGCAGGAAAGGTCGCCGCGTTGTGGCCGCCGGTTGTTGCCGGTTAAGGCAGCAATTTGTGGCAGCTTGGGCTTGAAAATTGGTTATAATTTTTCCCACACGGACCTTGGAGTGCCGCTCGCTGCCATTCACACCTCCTCAGCGGCACCTAGCACCTTCATTACAACTAGGCGACGGCGGCGGCGGCGGCGGCGTCTGGCCAGTTATGCAAACATTGTAAAAATAAAGATGCTTAGCTCTAAGCACACAGCTACTTGTGAAAGAAAAAAAGCCCCCAAAAAACAGAATGGAAAACGTGGCAATAGAGGTGCGATCCGCTGGAGAGTGATGTAATGTCCGCGGAACAGCTCGCAGCAGCAGCAATCAAGATCCAATTATCTGATTATCGGCCTCTGTGGGTGATGCGTTTTGGGGTAGGCTACAATTTAGCCCAAGAGCGCCCGATTGGATTCGTCTGTTTGTTTTAAGTTCACTTTTTTCTCGCTTCTCTCCGGCGAAACAAAGTTTCCTTCATTCCATCGCCCCACTATAGTGAGGGGCCAACGAAATGCACGTAATATTGAAATCGGAGTTTTCCAGGTGATCTAAGGGTTTTTTGCTCAGGGGTTTTTTTGCTGTTGTTTTGCATTAGGTGATGATTTCCACGGGCAGAGAGCGGGCATTTCTGTTCATTTCGACGATTGGAAAACCCATATGGGCGTTCCTCCGCCCCTGTTTGCCTTTTTGTTTTACACGTCTGCGCACACCAACTCATTATGTTTTACATTTAAGTAGTTGGTTAGAAAAAAAAAGCACCCAACATGGAAAAACAGCCATAAAAAAAACCTCCAGCTAGTGAATGGGTGATCGTAGGAAAATGGGAAACAAAAACCAGAAATCCGGAAGCTAGTCTGGAAAGCGAAAAGAAAGAAAGAAATGGTGAGAGAGAGAGAAAGAGGCTTCAAGGAGCGGCTCGATATAACGATCGCTTTCCACCATTTGTTGAACTATTGAACTCGAAAGCCCTTACCGGTCGTAAGAGTGTTGAGAGGGCGGGCGATCGTTTACAACACCCTCCTACCCCTGAAGGAGGGAAGGTATTGGTATCGTTGTCCTCCCCATGCCAGGAGTTGCCTGAGAGCAACGCTAATCGTCCGCTTAAGCGAACCTAAAGCACGGCGCTCAGGTGAATGCTGCCGATGTCGAATCCAACGAATTAACCTCGTTCGTAATTTTGCAGCAATGACGGAGGCACCGGCCAGCCAGTCAGCCAGTACAGCCTAGGTTTTGGACCTGTTCGAAGCTTCTCGCCCCTGAAGTAACAGTACTTCGCGCTCCGGGCGCGCGGGCTTCTTTCGGGCATAATTATCGTTATGCCGGCTAGATCGAACGGCGAAGAGTTCGGGCCCGAAAGGGCCTTTGTTTTATGCTCTCCGGTGCGCTGGAATGCCGTGCCTCGGTCTGTGGCCGCTCATGGAAAGGCCGCGTGCCTGCCATCTGGGGCGGCGTGTTTCGAGCGCCAAAACTAATCAAGAATTAAGCAACCAGCAAGACTTTGGAGGAGGAGGAGCGGCCAGTGGTGAGGAAAAACACTTTTCCACGCCTGATGAAATGGAAAATGCTCGGAAGAATCATCAAGCTGCCGGACGCACGAGGTGGCGGTGGCGGCGGCAGCCAGTGCGTGCCTTTCTTCTTTAATTAAAAACGTTGTTTTGCGGCCAACATTAGAAACCATGTGTGCGTGCGTGTGTGTGTGTGCAGAGCTGAGAGTCCAGCTGTTTCCGGCTCGGTCAGCTCTTCATCTTGGCGAGAGCTTGAAGCGAAGTGGTGGTGGTGCTGGTAATTGCCAGCAATTTATTAAACACTGACATCCATCCGTAAAAGCGATACAGTTGTACGCCTTGATACAGTTGTACCGACCGATACGGATGTTGCTGGTGTTTTGCTGACGATGATCCAACGATCGGCCACCAACAGGGTGCGTGTGTTTGTGATGTTTGTGAACATTGCAAATATCAGTGCGATCGGTTAATGAACATCTTGCGGAGGCACGGTTTAATGTGCCCCGCAAGTAGCATCTCGTTCTTCGTCGTTAATTGAGCGATTAAGATGATCTGCGCCAAATTTGGCCACCAGAACAATGGCCATTTGCAGTTCATCATTACCAGTCGAATCGTCGGAACGCTGCTAGAAGCTGGGAATAATATTTCCTCTCCGCTAACCCCTCGTTGGCGCGTGCATCTCGGGCGTCGTTTGCCTCTTCGAGTTGATTTAAACCATCGAACCAGCTTGTGGCAACTCACGCAACGTAACGCGTATACGCTCCGGTTCCGCAACTCCCAGCAACTCCAGTAAGCGGAAGGTTACTGGATTGCGTGTGCCCATCCTCTCGAGAGTGAGAGGCAACCGATAGCTAATTATTTAAAATATAATGTAGCATTCCTTCGGTAGCAGCATCGATTGGTTTCATTTCTGTCGGAGTATTGCCGGCCTTTCCCGGTTTGCGGCTAGGCTTGGCGTACAGAACAGAAGCTCTAAATCGCCTTAGAAAGAGAGGGAGTCGGTGATGCCGCGAGATGCGATTGCGTGTGCACCTTCGAACGGTTAAATTTATTCTTTTGTCCCGAACCGCGCTTCCGAGGGGACACACGGGGGGACTCTGGGATTGAACCGCCGCCCGTTCAATCTCGTTCGTTGCGTTGGGCGGTTGCGTTGCGGCCCGCGCCCATGGTAAAATGCGTCACTTTAAACGCTCGCAATTGCCGCTCGCTGTCTCGAAACCCACGAAGCGTCGAAGAGCGGAGTTTAATTTGGCACCGCCACCGGGAACCGTTTAAGCCTACTTGCCGTCGCCGTCGTCGTCGTCGTCGTCGGCGACGGTTCGGTTTGCCACAAAAGGGCAAACACACAAATGCAACGGGACAGCTTGTCAACTGTATAGGCGAGTGCGGGCGCGCTGCGCTCTCTGCTGGCTGAGCGAAATGTCATTATTGAGTGTTCCACCATCACCACCACCACCCTCACCGATGGTTGCGATGCGATGGTGGCGGTTGTTGCGCTCGCTGCACTCTGCGCTCGGAGGAGGAGGAGTAGGAGGGTATATATTGCCGTAATATTTGGAGTTGGGGAGTTTTCAAAATATTGTGTGGTCCCGCCGAGGGAGGGTGTGTGCTTGTGTGTGTGCGGGCGCGGGTGCGCATTAGCGAAACGGTCGTAATTAGAGTGCAATGGATGGAAGCACAGAAGCTCAGCGAGCAGAATAAACGCCGAGCAGCTTCCAGTGACAGTTAGAAGACACATTTGGTTGAAGGAGAAGGAGGAGGATGATGATGATGAAATGGAGGTGGAGGAACACTTTACGAATACCGCCCGCTGCAGAGGAGGTAGAACGGTGCATATGACGTGGCGGAACAAACAGACACCTTTAGACTGGAAGACTGCCATAACCTACGTAGCAGCAAGGCAGTGCACCTGGGATGGGTTAGATTTACGAAGCTAATTAAAACAGCACAATATGAAATCCATTGCAGTGGTTATAGTTGTAACGTGTTTTAGGTGCATGCTTTTGTTTTGCCACAAAATATTATGTGAGTAACCTTCAAATTGAGGATGTGAGATGGAAGCACACAAAGCAAACCTTAAGAATTTTAAATGGAATCAAGGCTATCAGGGTTAGTTTTTCTCTGTCAAATACTCCTTCTTGCAGCACAGTACCTTCTATAATAGTGTGCTCAATCCTTGAGTCTTATGAATACTAATTCTTTCAAGAGTATTCGTAATCGAAATCGTAAAAATCATCAATTTTCCAACTTTAAAAGACCTTCTAAAATTGAAAAATTGCAAATTTCGAAAAAAAAAACAATCCCGACGGAACTACCCGGATAAACTTGTAATGTAACAAAAGAATATCGATTTGTATATTTCAGATGATCCAGCACGCGGTTCCGATGGACTCCGAAAATAGTACATTTTTGCAGAACATGCCCTTCTGAATTTGATACCATGACCGTATGTGAGGAGTGACGATGAAGAAGCTGACACAACGCCGAGTTATACACGTTGTATGACAACGATCCAGCCCGCAAAGTCTTCTTATGCCTTCCGGATGGAAAGAGAGGTTAGGGTAGGGCCAATCGCTCGGTACGGCGCTCGATCGCGAGCGATAGCGGAATCTTCTGTGGCATGTTAAGACCGCTCGTCTGTTATAGTGCGGTTGGTAAGTAAGGAAGTAAGCAATGGCCGGTGTTGAATGTGATGTGAGTATTTCCTTCTCTAGTAGTAATTTATGGGATCACCAATAGACGCAATTTTAAACAAATTACCCATAAAATGCGACCGAAAAAATAACCTTAAGATGTTCTCAAACGCAAGCAATAGATCTCACTTGACGCATTATCGATCGAGTCCCACCAAAAAACGCAACCAAAGTGGCTTAATCTCTTTCTTACTCTTTGCCACGAGACGACCCACGCTGCTGATCTACATGAACCAAAAGCATCATTAACGCTTACATACACGGGACGGGATTAATGCCTCCGTCACAACACTGCAGCTACAGAAGTAGTGGAAGTAGTGGAAGTTGGTTCGAAAAACCCGTTTCACATAACTCTAAACTCGCTGCATGATGCCCCCCGGGGAGGGCCATGCTGTGCGACCACCGCCAGCCCGCGCCGAGATGGGCTCCTTTCGTGCTTCTAACGCAAAGACTCCCTCCTGGACTCACTCACTCTCCTGCTCTCCGCAATCGCCGCTTCCTTTCACTTTCCCACCGCAACGGGCCAGCGGCAGAGACACGGAGGCATCCGCACTTGGGCTAGAACAGGTCGTTAGAACATATCATAGATCTTACTAAACATCAGCATCAGAGGCAAGAAAACGGAGTCTTTGCAGTCCCAACCGAGCCGAGTCATTGATCAAACACAAATCACGGACGGAGCAACCTCACCTCCGGGGGAAGGAAGGTCGTATTTCATTCGCCCGTCTCACTGGGTTGGCGCAGGTGCGATGAAAGTACCGTCGTGTGCTGTCTCGACCTCTCGGGCGAGAGACTCCCGAGCGCCCTCCCCGAACGACCGACACCGATCGCTTCCTGCTGATACCGCAAACCTCTCGCGCGCGACCCCTCGACAGGCAGTAAGTCAAACAGCAGTGCTAACATCTCTTGTTTACGAATGATTGAGTTGTGAATCGCAGCATCATTAATATTGCTCCTGGCCTGGCCGCCGCCGCTGCCGCCGCCGGTGGTGGTGGTGGTGGCCATCGACGCATCATCGCATACGACTTAACAATTCAGATCGCAGAGATGCTGCGTGCAATGAAACGCCAGTTGAATGAATTCCCACGCACATCGTTAGGTTTTTCGAACCATTAACCGGAGCGGATTCCCCACGCGGCGCCCGTGCGCCCGTGCGCTTCGACCCACAACGAACGACTTCGATGCGACGGGGTAGCGAAGCGACGAACCCCCTTTTTTCCCTGTTCCATAGATCCATTTTTCGTTTAATATTGTCTTGGGTGCGGGAATTTATTGGAGTAATTTATGAGTGTGCCTTTTCGGGGAAGGGAGGGAGCTGATTCCATGCTGGGCAATTAATATTAGGCCTCGATGCGTTTTGCATCACCTGCTGGTTGGTTGGTTGGTTTGGAATCACTTGGAACCCGTGCCACAACATCTGTTACAGCGCAGCGCAGCGTGTCTGTTTCTGTATATTCATAACCTTCCGATAACAATCTGTGTCAGCAAAAAGGGCACCACACACATGCACACAGACGCACACAAACGCACAGCGGAAACGGGAAGTGTGAGCCATTATCGGAGCGATGCAAAGCAGAGCAGAGCAGAGGAACAGAGCGCCTCGTCGTCCCTCGTCGTGCCCGGTAACAATTTGCCAAAAGCGTATTATTGCCAACCGACACGTCCACGTCCGGGGTTTGCACTCTCCTACCATTCGTAAATCATTCCGTGTTGTTGTTGTGACTGGCAGCCTATCCCTGTTGCAGTTGCAGTTCTTATCTGCCCGCAGCGCATTGGCACGAAATGCAAATAAACAAACGACAATGATGGCTGCGGTGACCGACGAGCATCAGCAGCAGCAGCAGCATCGTCATCATGAGCATCACCTGCAGCAGCAGCAACAGCAGCGGATACGCGGAACTCTCTCGTGTGCATTGTGCGCAACGCTCACCGGGACTCGTGCGCGAATGGCGTCCGTTTCCTGCTGCCGCAAAACCTTCTACCGGTTTGCGGCGTCGCGATTTTCAGAGTCACTGTCAGGGGCGTGTCACACGGGGCGCGAGGTGCGTTGGATCCGGATCTCAACGCGCATTTGATTGCGCGTTTCATTAGCGTTGACCTAGATCGCGAGCAGCAGCAGCAGTATCATGGCCTCAACGAGCGCGAACCGCGCCACGCCAAGGTTCATTCGGTCGACCACGAGGGGGGGGGGGGGGGAGAGAGAAAAGCGCTCGTAACACGATAATGAAGTTGCGTGAGAACGGAACGCCGGCCAAGGGATGCAGCGGCCATTGTTTTTAGAGCTTTTGGGGTGTGTTTTTTTTTCGAATTTAATTCCCTCCCGAGGTCAGGATGGGTAGAGGGTAGAGAGACCTAATTCTGTCAGGTCCGGGGGAGAGCGACTCTCTTTTCCTGGCTGCTGGTGGTGGTAGCAGCAGCTGGAGTAGGTCAAACATGGGATCCGTTCAAAATGCAGATTAATAAACTCCCGAACTCCCGGCTAGCTGGGGGAAAGGGGAGGAGGAGGGTTATATAAGATCTTCCGGAGATTGGTCTCCCCCTCCCTCCCCTATCCGCTCACCTCTCTGACCCTTTCTTCCTGGCCGAAACCGAGTCTTTATGACACTTTACGTGTTTGAGTTCGGTTGGCAAAGGAGAAGATTTACGATGCGAATGCTCCCTTACCAAGCCACCACCCTTCCCCTACCACCCGGCCCATCCCACCACCCCCTGAGGGCTATTATGAATTTTCATTCTGGACATCATTTGTAATCTTCCCTAACCCTGCTTTTTGGTGAGGAGAGCGATAGAAGGGTCGCTAGAAGCGAAGCTTTCGACGGAAGGGGTCACTCGATTGTTTTACGAATCTTCGGTGGCCACCTTCTGCGGGGGGAGAGGGAGGGAGTGCGACTCCCCCCAAATCACCCAAAACTCGCTCGGTCGCTGCCACGATAATCGTAATAAATTAGAAAAATCATAATTGCGCTTAGTAAAGGGATGGGGGCGAGAAGGGCCCTGGTTCGCTCGCTCGCTGGGCCCCAAAACTGGGTTAGTTCTGGTCGCTGGTGAAAGTAGGTTTTTCTCAAACGCGTTTTTCGAATGCACCCTAAGAGGGAACAGTTTGGAACCAGATGGAGCGCGCATCAGCAGTTGATTAGTAGCACGTTGCGCATCTGCGCCGCACGCCAGGATGGATAAATTATGAAATTATGATTAGTGTCACTGGTTCGAGGGACGTACCCCTCCCCCCTCAAGCTGGCTTCTCGCCGGTAAACCGTCTGCCACTAACGATGTACTCGGGGGAACTGACGCAATATACAAATAAAATGAAAGGAACGAACGATCGTTGAGCGAATTCAATACCCAAGTCGAGTTCGTTTCGGTTCATCGGTTTCGGTTACGAAGCCACGGGTTTTAGTGTCCTCCGGTGGTTCCTGACAGCAACCATGCGCGCGCCAACATGCCAACATATTGCACTTGGATCGCAGCCAACGACCCACAGGTTTTGCTAATAATCCTTCCGCTAGCGCGACTAAAGCTCTAGAGACTCGATGATCGGCGTCTCCGCCCTAAGGGATGCCGATGCGGGGCATGCGTAGGTGTCGCAAATTGGCGTTCAAAGCCCCCTCCCCCCGGAAAACGTCAATTTGGGGTGGCGCTGAAAAATTGGATCCAATTCTGCGCTCCACTCGCGACACAACAACACATGTCGGAACGTATCCGGCCGCGGTACGATCGGCGGTCGTAAGGTTGGAGGTGACGCCGCTCGGTTCACGGTTTGTCATACATTTATGAGGCCCCCTTTTTGTGTGGTTTAGAATACCTCCCTGGAGGTGGTGCCTACGAGTGCCCACAATGGAATGCGTGTGTGTGTTTGTGAGTGATTGTGTGCGTGGCCCGGACAATAGTCCGCAATCAATGGTTCCGCTTGGTTTGATAAATAGCTGCCCTATTGGCTGCGGGCATTTCTCACGACGCATACGATTGAAAATTGGAAATAGAATGCTGATTATTAAGGGAAAAAAAAGGTAAACAATTCGATTCGAATTGGTATAGCAACCGTTAACACATTCCCGAGGTAATTGGATTCCTGAGCCACGAGTTCGTTGTTGTATAATGGATTTGCGATCATATTCCCGATTAGGATTTCGCGATCTTTACTCGCTCGTGTCTGACGTGATCACTATCCTGAGCGCTTATCGCTTCGTGATCGACATTGATAAATTGAGCTCGCGTGAGTCGATTCGAACCAAGAGCCGCGATTATCGCTACCGAATCAATTAGTAAGACCGATGAACCGAACCGATCTTTCGTTGCCCTTTTCACTCAACTCAGCTCAGCGAGTTCGGCATCGAAGATCAATCTTCGATGTATCCTTGACGCTTGGCGAAAGTGGAAGCTGTTGAAATGAATTATGTACCCATCTAGACATTAGGGTTTAGATAATTTGTTTAGAAAGCAGCAGCAGAAGGTGGATAGACTGAACTGCTTCTAATAAGATGATTAATCGATCCAGCAAAAAAATCGGCCCTCGAGCACCGCACCGAGTTCCGCATCGGTTATATAATTCAATTTCTTGGCCACCAACAGACGCACCGATATAGATCGGCAGCGCACCACGAGACGTCGATAGAAGTCACCGAGGCGACTGCGATGTGCACCTTAAAGCCCATGTAAGACAAGCATGGCGCGCGCACACACACACACAAACACACGCGCGCGTGAGCAAGAAGAAAAGCTAAATTAGCATCCTCAACCAGTTTTTGTCTTCTGATGTGCAGCCGACGCCGCCGTGTGCCGCATCAACTTTCTTTCCACTTTTCTGCCTTACTTGTCGCGAGAGACTAGACAAGATAAATTGGGGAAAGAGAGAGAGAAGGAGATCGCCGTAAGCTCTGGCACTCGAACAGCCAAGGAAGTCACATCAACCGCCGGAGGTCTGTCTGTCGGTCTTAACTGATGCCTCTGCCTCGGAAAGGAAGAGAACGATACGAGCGATAAGCAGCGAGCGGTAGACAAACGGCAAAACAAACAAACCCAACCTCCTCCTCTTCCTCGTTTCCTCGGGGTCCTTATCCAGCAAACACTCATAAATCAAAGAGTCGAAAGCAGCCCCTGCTTGCGGGGTTGCAAGCAAGGAAGGTAGCAAACGGTTGCGATGCTTCACCTTCGCACAAGTGTCTTCGCATGCCTAAAGGGGGATGGGGAAGAAGGCGCGAGCAATCACCGCGAGAAGATTTCGCGAATGTATCATTGACGCCTACGCGCCAGTTCCCATCATCCTCCTCATCAGGCAGCAGCAGCCCACCCCTTGTCAGACGATCACTTTCTGTTCACGATCACCATGTGGGTGAGTTGCTCGTCGTCGTTGACACAGTGTATGTTGTGGCGTGCGGCTCACGCCGGTACATACGCATCTAATGCCGGATTTAGAGTGACGCCAGGCCGCACCGTGTAGGCCGCCGAGAGCCGGCCTGTCTTGGCACATTTGGCACAGGATCTGTGGCTGGCCTGGCAGCAAATGGGGGAATGGGCGCGATCGTCCGGGTCCGTCATTCCTGTAGGAGCACTACGGAGTCCGAAAATGGATTGGAATGGAAGTGGCCAACCGCCGCGATCCGCGCGGCCTTGGGCCTATCTTTATTTATTTATCTCCGACTCCGTCGACGCTTGCGACGCGACGTCAACGACCGATAGAGTGCCTTCGAATCCT
>NC_064875.1:9566466-9586466 GCF_943734745.1 Anopheles darlingi | reverse complement strand
GTTGTTGTTGTCGCTAAAGTGTTTTTTGCGAACTCTCAGCAACAACAATAACAACAACATACTGTCACTGTGGCTCCCGGAATTCCGCGGGTTTCTCGATCCGCGGCTCCTTCCTCGGGGCTCGTCCCTGGCCCCCTCTCCTCGGACGCACGATCGGATCGCAGCACCGCGAGCACATCCGTGAGCGCTTCTTCCCGCGCTCCCGCCGCACCCTTCACCCCGAGGAGCAATTAAGAGATCCGATTAGTGGCCCCGGACGATCGGAGCAACCCAACATCCTTCCCTGCCAGCAATGCGAGAAGAAGAAAGAAAGTGCCACCAGCCACCACCACGTCACATTTGCCTTTTTGATTTCTCGTTGCCATCGAATCGAATGTGTCACGTCGCGCGCCGATCGAAAGTTCCCGTCTCCGCGGGGGGGTAGAGGTAGAGGGATGAGAGTGCAGAGAGTGATAATTACCCCCCCCCCCCCCACCACGGTCCATTACACGGGGTGGTCATTTACGATCTTTTATGGTCGCTAACCCTTTACCATGGGCCCTTTCTCCCCCCTCGGCCAGCCTTCCTGTCACTTGCGCTTTATGATGGCTGGCATGCTTCAAACCCCAGAAGCCCCCCCTCGAGGGAGCGATCTCACGGTGCATCTGCCGATTTCAATCTTCGTCGAGCGCCGACGGGATTGGAAACGCTGCAGGGATTCCAATCGGCTTCCAGCCGCGTTTTTGAGGTTCATCCGGATATCCGGGCATGTAACAGAGACCGCTGCGGTATCCTGTGTGAAAGGCCGGGCGCTTGGAGTGCTCTTGGATTCGGCTTTACAATTTCAAAATGGCTGCATTGCTCAGCAAATTTGCATAATCTATTCTTAAAGCAGTAATTCGCGAGCCATTTTCCAATTTGGATTTTCGAAGGGAGATAGAGAGATACAGAGAGAGAGAGAGAGAGGGAGATGGGAGATGGATCGATCGTTTAATCATCTAATGGTTGGCTGTTAATATTACAAATAGTTTGATAATTTCAACTCGACCAAAATGGTGCGATCGTCGCTTAAAATTAATAGAAAATGATGGTTCTCTCGCTATCTCTCTCTCTCTCTCTCTCTCTCTCTCTCTCTTTCTCTCTCTCTCTCTCTCTCTCTCTCTTTCTCTCTCTTTTCTCTATCTTTCTCTAACGTAGCTGATGACCATTTGGTACAACTCAATATGCTGGGGTGGAATCGATTTACAAACGTTAAGCTAGCACCACTTCTATTCAACACAACACCCCTTTGAGCCACTTGGCACCCAAACAGACAACCGAACGGTCGAACCAATACCCCTGAGGGTCTCGGGGCAACACACATTCGGGCGCTTGGAATTCCCTTTTTTGGACAGCGCGATGACAGTGCTACGGTTCGTCGTTTCGTGGACGTGAAACACGAATAGCGGCTGAGCAGCAGGAAGGAACTCAATCCCTCGCCCGTCCTCGCGTACAATTGTTTCCATCATACGCACCTCCATCCCAGTGGGGGTCGAGCGGACTTCGGACCCCGGGGGAACGCGAGTTGAACGTTGGCTTTCATAAATATGACAAATTTGCGTGTAATTATGACGGTTTGGGGAGTTGTTGCGCCCGCGTAAAGGGGAAAAGGGAGAGGCTCGTTTGGTGGTTCAACCCCCGCCCCCCGCGGCTACGCGCGCCATTCATTTCCCATGCGCCGCGGGCGGCTTTTGCGGTCACTCCCGATTCCCTCCCGATTCCCAGGAGGCCGACAATGACCTTCAGGATTTTTGGTTTCGTCCACGGGGCACGGGGAGTGAGCACCACGGTTCAGGCCTGGGTACGGGAGTCCCAGAGTCGCCACTCCGCGAAGAGCGCCTTCCCTGGCCGGGAATGATGAAGCAGTCATCATCTCTCGAGCGCATTGTGTTCCTTGGAGTGTGCCCCGTGTGCTTTGCATTTTGCATCCCCAACACCCGGGATCACCCCCCATTCCTTTATGGAATGGATAATGGCGGCCGAACTCGCCCGGGGGGTGGCAGTTTGGGTGTCGTAATTCAATATTTTCGCTGGATCAACGTTCGATGTTGGATTTTGTGTGCGCGCGCGCTCCTCGTTCTCCTTTTCTTTTGGTCACGCTCACGATCCGGACGGTTTGATTGGCTGGCATGTCTTGGCCCGCTGGCACAATGGCCGCGCCACAGTGACACTCGTTTTGTGAATTGAATTGTTAATGAAGCGTTAAATGAAGCAAAGCCGAGCAAAGCAAAGCAAAGCAAAGCAAGCAAGGGCAGGCCCCGAAAAAAAAAGCTCGATCGTTATCGTCGGACGGCGGACAAATTTATCGAATCGTGACACCCCCAAGGTCAAGTTCAATTGACGCGTCGCACGGAGAGGGAGAGACAGAGAGACAGATAGAGAGAGAAACCAAGAGCTACGGCGTACGTCCCTGAGGATAGGAGGGACAGCCAAAAAAAAGGTGAAACTTTTTGGAAAGCAAATTCCCGGATTCCCCGTCGCGTCGCATCGCATCGCGCCAAAGCATCTCGGTCAAAGGCATTCCAACCGATCGCATGCCGAGAAGGAGGAGGAGGAGGAGGAGAAAAAAATCTCAATTATGCTCCAGAAAATGGGATGATAAGCGGGAAGCGAACAGGTCCACCTCGGAGGCACACATTTCCCTTTGAGGCGACCGCGCCGGCATCTCATGGTGTATCGATTGCGCAAGACGCAAGACGTGCTAAATAGTTCCGAGGCACTATTCCCTCGCGCTTCATTCGCAACTAGCGGAGCAATCGAGCGATCGAGCGATCGTCGGATAGCTCGATCGAACAGCGATCGAACGATGAGAATGACGACGGCAAGCGGTGGACAATAATTATAGAAATTAGCTGACGGCTGAGGTCGCGAAGTAGGCCCCCTTGGCGCCTGAACCCCCCTTCCTGGGGGTGGTGGAGAAGAGATTTCTAATCTACCTCAACGCGATTAGCGACCGTTCGCTGCGATCGCTGCGATCGCACGAAAAATGGTGCCATTGGAAAGAGTGAATCATCCGAGACACGAACACAGACGCGGCGTGACAGAAGCGTGATAACAAACTCCGCCACCGACAACACGGAACAGGAAGGTCGGCGAGGCTCGCGCTGGGCTGGGCCATCGTGTGCCGTCCGAGCGATCGTCACCGAACCGTGAAGGTCTTGGTCGGATGGACGGACGGATGGAAGGAATGCTCGTAAAAATCCTAATTTTATCTCTTCTTCAGCTTCTCCGCGTCATCCCATGTCCGTGAGACAAGACACCCAGTGTGTGTCCAGTGTGTGTCCAGTGTGTGTCCAGTGTGTGTGTCTGTTGGGTTGTGAGATAAGCTTCTCAAGCGTTCGCGCTTGTTTTGCGCACGAATCCATGCGAATCATCACCTCGAAATGGATCGTAATCGAGAGGGATAAAAGCAAAGGTGCGCCTCGAGCCACAACCGATGATGGCTGAGAGCATAAACATAAACAGACTGCTTCGCACTCACACACACACAAACCCCCTGGGGGCTTTGCAAGACTGTGCTTCTGCTGCTGCTTGTCATAAAATATTTAAATGATCCTCATTTGTAAAAACCATCGTTTTGTCCCGCGAGCGAGCCTCGAGAAGAGATTCATGGGATTTCTGCGGTCCTACGCTGGCACACATAATCCCTCCCACCTCTCAACCCCGGTTACAGTGGTGCTGGAATCGTGTCCTCCCGTGCCCTCGCCCCCGGGAGATAGTGAAATCGCAACACAGAACAACACAAAACGGGGAATGAAAGAACGATTCTGTTCTTCGGTTGCCAGCGACGGCAACAACGTGTTAAAATTTGTCGATCATAAAAGCACACCTTTTAATGGTACCGCGCAATGTCACTTCGTCGCAGCCTTCCCTCTGCTCGCAGAGGTGGTCGATCATAAAATGATGAATCGCTCAAGAACAGCGACCCATAAGACAGTCGACGCGTGGAAGCGCTTCTTCGCTGCTGATAAATGAGCAGCATTCAGCAGCAGCAGCAACCACAGCATCGCCATCAGCATCAGCAGCATGCGTCAATCATAAAACGCAATAAACACTCGATGGCAAAGCGAACAAGCGGCGAAAAAAAAGAACCAAAAATGTTGCGCCCGACAACGGATTGTCAAATAAAAAATTAGGAGAAGAACAATCGTCAGCACACACACACACACACAAGCGCGCGCGGATTCTCTCACCGTTTAACGATCGGTGAGCGGGGAATGGAATGGACTTTAATTTTGGGAAAGCAAAAAAACCGGAAGATGACGCGACTTCGCCCGCGACGATGATGATTGGTGTTTATCGTTTAGTTTGAGATTTTGTGAAAATAGAATTACGAAAGCTTTTGGGTACTATTACTACTCACTGATGTGCCCGTTGATGGCGACGGCCGGGTGGGGTGCCAGGTGCCCGTTCCCTCCTCCTCGGTACGGTCCGGACGGCATCATGGAGGCGGAATTGTAGCACAGAAACATAGGGCGCACCGGGTTTATCACTTGGCCAGTTTATGTTGCGGCACCGAAAAAGGGATTCCAAAAGGGATGCACTCACACGCACACACACACACACTAACACTTACACTCTAACAGAAACACGGGGAACGAAAACCCTAGATAGGCAGCACGTTTGCAGCTCGCTCGCTCCGCTCCACTTCTAGCATTCGCGCCGAAGTGGGTTCCGGTGCCAATGGGCCAACGCGTCAAACCGGATCCGGAACGCCATGTTCGGCACCGATGTTCCCGCGGTGAAGCGCACAGAGAAGCGGCGGCGGTTCGCTGGTCTCCGGTGACTTTAACACGAGGAACACGGTGACCGCGACGTGCGGTTTCACTCGCACGCAATAACTACCACTCTATCTGCGCCAGAGCCCGCCACTCCGTCACTTGCAGATTGCACTGCTTTATGGTTGTTGGTGTTGTTTTTTTGTTTTGCTGTTCGCGATCACGATCACTCGAAACTCACTCGCTCGCTCTCGAGCGTTCTCATTAGCGCGCTCGTCGCTTGCCGCTTGTCGCAGTCACTGGTTTGAAGGGTACGGGGAACTTGGTGTCTCGCCTGTAAAGGAAGGAAGGAAGGAAGGAAGGAGACACATATTTTATTAGTAAAACATTTCCATTTTGGAGTTTTCCGCGCCAAAGACGCCGTTCTGCTGATCGGCGATCGCCGCGAATCGATCGCCCGAACCGCCGATTTGGTAAACAAATCCGGAGCGAAAATCAATCTACGATCTCCACCGTCCAGCTGTCCAGCCCTGGCATCCGGTCCTGGCATCAGAACGCAAAAGTTAGACGTTTGTATTGTACCAAACATACTGCGGGCCCCGTCCATAAACATGTCCATTCGTCGTAGCAAAGCAAACAAACAAACGGAGCCCGGAACTTGCCAATGCCAGATGGGAGGGGAAGCGGGAAGGGCCTTTGTTTCATAAAAAGATTCGTCTTCCTTTCGCTTACGACACGCGATCTAATCCGCGGTGTCCTAACGATCCATCATCAATCACATCGATCACGACGATGGTCACGTCGACTTCTTCTATGAGTGAGAGTGAACGAGAGAGGAATGATGGTGCGGGGAGTGGGGAGAAGATGTTTGTAATTTAGAGACACAAACCGCTGAAGCTGCTACCACCTGGTATGGGTATCGTGACGTGACGAGGTGGCCCTAATGAGCGGCAGCCACGGGATTATGCTGGCCGATAAGCAAACGAGGATCACCGTCGGGCTTCCTTTTTGGTTTTTGGGGAGTCTGTTGGATGTTCGTGTCCCGGGCACACGCACACACACACACAAACACAACAAACACGCATTTTTGATTTCGTTTCTGAAAGCGAGCGAGTCCGATGGCGGATGGCGCGTGACTTTCGCGTGCTCTTGCGGTCATACTACCATCGGCATGCCATGCCATGTCGGCCACCTTCCCGGCCAAATTAACACCCGCGAACCCGCCGATCAAGATGCGGGATGCGGGATTGATCTTCACGATCTTTTTTTTTGGGCTTTGCTGGTTTCGTATTTGCCTCTGTATGGGTGATGCAGATGCTGGTGTCTCAGCAGCGACAGCACAAACCGAAGCAGAATACCGAATCGAAATCGACGAGCCGTATTGAGTTGCGCAATCATCGGTGAAGATGCCATAACCAACCCACTGGCCATTCAACTCCAAGGTGGCCTTTTCTCGATGATGTTTCCGTCGCACGCACGCACGCACGCACGCCGGGTTGTACATCAATTCGGTGCACACATTTGCGTGTCAATGCCGGTACCGGAAGAGATACCATGAGGAGAAGTAGTGGCGGCGGTTTTGCCGGGCTATCAGCCCGGTGGCTATCATCGTCGCGCGCGGAACGCTGCCATTTTGAACGGAATCCATTTTCCTCGTTTTCACACGCATCACGCACGTTTCATGTTTCGGCTTTCGTTGATGTTTCGAGCTCATCTCTTTTTGGGATGTTTGTTTTCACTCGCACACACACACACACGCGCGCACGTGTTGTCAGATGGCATTATGTATTTTTCTCCATTTTCCATCCGTTTGCTTTGATTGCTTTTCAACGCCAGAGTGTTTTTTGGGTGCCATGAAGGAGAAGGGAGGGGGGGGGGGGGGGTCATTAGAGTGACATTCGATTAGAGTGTGTGTGTGTGTGTTGGTTTCGGTGAAATGGTGCAAAGTGGTTGTTGAGGTAACACTCGTAACACCGCCACGGTTTGATCCTCGTTCACGATACAAGGCCAGTAGCTGTGTGTGTGTGTGTGTGTGGGCTACCAAGAGTGTGGTTTCACAGACATTCCAACTGACATTAATGGGAATGTGCGCCTCGGAGCTCCCGGAGCATGCCTTTAAGGTGTCTTTCCGAAAAGTCTTCCAAAATGACACATTTTCCAGCGTCCGCTTTCCAAACCACGTCTTGCCACGTCTTACTTCATTCTATCCTCCCTCCCTTCCCATCCCTTTGGTGGCGCTACCAGGGGAAGTCGCATCTTTCCAGGTCACGCTGCATCTGGCACGTCGGGGTGTGAGATTTGGATTAGCATTTTCCATTCACACACCAGATAGAGAGAGAAAGAGAGAGACAGAGGGGGATACAGACCCACGGGAGTCATGCTGGATTGACTTACTTTTACCATTTGACACAGAACCCACCACGGCACTGCCCCTCTTCCTCCTCGAGTGCGCTTTTCGTGCGCTTTTGATTAGCCGGAATGGTGCAACTGTTAGCGCTTAGACGTCAGGGGCTTTCTAGTGCGGCCTCACCTGCCTCGTGGAATGCGAAATGAACGTCCCATCGTCGAAAGGAAGAAGAAGAAGAAGAAGAAGAATGCAAAATCCGAAACGCACGGAATGTGCCACAGAGACTAGACAGAGAGTCTAGTCTAGTGATGTTCGTAGTGCGACCATTTCGCGAGGAAAGGCTTTACGCTGCCGATCAATTGTGGCGCGATGTCTGTACGATTCCTTTCTTTGTGACGTACCTTTTCACACACCCAAAAAGGGCAATGACATCGTCGAATCTCGGGCTCCTCCTAGATGTAGCATAACCAAAACCAAAACATCGATCATCGATTCCGAGTGTTTCTTGTCGACAAGAAGAAAAGAAATGGATGAAAAATGTTCCAAAGAAAGCAAAGTACCAAGTACCAAGGGGCCCAGCAAGCTTAACCGACGAGATCACATTAATGGATGAGGGATCTCCATTAATACAGCAACAAAAAATGGAGAAAAAGAGAAAAAATACAACGAACCCGAGAGACAAAGCGATGCCAACGCGCACCTCATTGATCACTGATGCTGCTGCTGCTGCTGCTGCTGTAGATCAGCATCGAAGCTGAAACGATCCCTCTCTCCCTCCCCGGGGTCCTAACTATGCTTCCGGACACTCCAGGAATCAAGCTGATAATTGCCGAATTTTAGAACCGTAAAATAGAGCTTAACCGTAACCCCTCGGGGAGGTAGGTGGTAAGGAGGCAGCCGACCGGGAGGAAAGCCACACCACGACCACCATGCTGGAATCGGATTGCCTCGTCTCGTCGCTAGAACCTCCCAACGCCAAAGGCGAAGATGAAACAAAACCGAAATATCTTACTATAGAACAATAGATAGAGGGAGAAGAACAACGATCGATCAGTACACCCCTACGATCGACGCCGGGGAGGGGTGACTGCGCGAAACCAATGGCCTCTTCATTCAGCTGCTGGAGCCGGAGCGGCCGATTCTTTGGCCACATTTGAACGGTTTTTAGCAATGGAGGTTCCTCCATCTTCTTCCGTTTCGATCGAACTCGAACTCGAACGATCGATCTCATGTGTGTGTGTGTGCGCGGCTAGTTAGAAGCGGCTGGAGGGAAACCACCTCACCCCCCCCCCCCCTTCATCCCTCTCCACCACCCTCTCTCTTTGTCACGTTGATTCCATTCTGAGTCGCGAGCACAGCGAGTGTTTAGTGTTTTGTTTTGGCGTGGCGTGGCCCAACAAGCGATGGCCGGGCCATTGTTATACAACCCTGCCTCCTCCTCCTCCTCTTCCTCCTCCTTCTCGGTCAGAATCGTTGGTTTGGGGTGTGCAACCGGCGATGGGGTGGTGGTGGCAAAGAATCGGGGATCGAATTGTCTAGCGGTTCATCAATTTTCAACACTTACACATGATTAATGGATCGGAGGCCTTTTTTACGTTCGTCTCGCCCCCCCCCCCCTTTTTTTTCTCCCCATCCCCCCCTCTGTCACCCACCCTCTCGTCCGTCAATTGTATCTTTTGTATGGAACGCAAAATGGAGACAACAACGTGGTCGTGGCGACAACATTGCGACTCCGACGACGGCGGCGACGATGGCGACGAACCTTCTCGGTTTCCCTCTGGGTTCGGGTTCCCGAAAACACCGAACCGATCGCGGAGATCACGTTCCCGGTCCCGGGGTGGTAGTGAAGGTGGGAGTGGGTGAGCGGTAGATGCTAATTATTTATTCGTTCGATCAGCTCCCCGCCACCATCCGCCACTACCTGGCACCTGGCTGGCCTGATGATGGAGGAAAAACGGCTCGGAACAACCCACACCACTGGCACCGGAACACACGCACGCACGGTGCGCTACGCCGTCAGCGTTCTCCGTCAGCTGCGTGCATCCGCCTGCTGCTGGGATCGCGATCGAGCTTTTATCGAACGTTGCGAGCCGTCGATCGGAGCGTAATCTATCCGCATCCCCCGCTCCGTTGGTGAGAGCTACCGCCAATGCGCCCGAAACAGGTCCCAGCCGTTGATCCGGTGTGCTGGTGTTCCCGGAGAAACACGAACGCGATCGATGTGCGATCGATACCAAATGCGACCCAGCGACTACTTGCCCTAGCGGCCCAGCTTTCGCAGCAGCACCAGCAGCAGCCGCTGCAAACGAGAAATGCATGGTCGCGGAAAAACGGGGCTGAAGATGTCCCTTTACCGCTTGGCTGCCCGCGTACCTCTCCGCGTACCGTCCAGCCAACCAGCCAGCCAGCCAGCCAGCGGTGGGTTTTGATTTTTAAATTTATTTTCTTCGTCCGCGATGCTGCTGCTGCTTGGCTCGCAGCGCTGGAAGATGCAACGTTTTTCCAATAGAATTATCATGCCTTTCGTTCGCTCGCTCACCACGGACCGGAGTTCCATGCGCTCCAAGACCCGGTTTTCGAGCGGGGTAGGGGGGGAGCACACCCAATGCAAAGCGGCCGATCGAACGCGCTCGCCGGGGCATTTTGTTTCATCAATTCTCAATCTCATTTCACATTTTCGCAATTTTCATCGCAATTCCCGCTCCAGATCCCGAGGGTGAGCTCCTACTACCGGTGGTTGTGCTGCTACGTGCTGCTGCTCCAACCGTTCGGGGAAGACCCAGCCTAGCCTAGCCTAGCCTTGGAGTACGGTTAGCCCCTCATGCCGATCGCTGGTTGCGTTCGCTCTGTTCGAAGTGGATGGAATTTACAATTCATTGTAGCGTCGGGTTCAAATGGAGACCACCATCTGGTGGTGTCAAAAGCTTCCAATCGAGTTCCGCCATCGACAGCGGCCAGATTGGTCCGAAAGCCCGAAAAACCGTTCGACGACGACGACGACGCTGACGGGGTCGACAAAACATGCCGATCTAAGATTCCGATAAAAGCGTTCGTCGCTTGCTTTGGTGTTGCTGTCGTTCGTTTGCGTTGCATGCGCTTCGTTTGGATGGATTTGTCAGTCGTCGCTGCACGCGCGTGTTTGAAGTTTGACGACGCGGTTTGACCCCATTACAGGGTGACGTGCGGTTCACTCCAGCTCGTCCCCTTCGTCGCCGTCATTGCCGTCGTTGTTGGTTCAGAATTGAAAAGGGCACCGAGGAACAATCGAACAAATCTCCTGACAGTCAGCTCGAGAGCCACGAGCTCCCTGGTCATCGTGGTAGAAAAGGAGGAGACAAAAGGAAGGGGGGGAGGGGGACCCTTAAAGAGGCTAAACAAACTAACTCCTCACACACGGCTGGTGTGCGCGCTCACGCCAGAGATCTACCCCCCCTCCCCAAAGTTCAAGCTTCGCGCCACATGTGGACATGTGTTTATGTACGACGGGGCATAAAACAACCCCGTTTTTTTTGTCGCCCTCCCCCAAGGCACCACCATCGGCTCCAGAACCAAGGCGACATCGACCTCCTAGACGCTGGCCCCTCGGTAATACTGGCATGCTGGTTCTAAGCGAGCCGCATGCCCGATGGCGTCATGGATGGATGTTATTTTATCTCTCACACACCACTGCGGTGTCTATTTAACATTCCCCGGATCGCGAGAGAAGAAGAGTGTGGGAGAAGGTGTCTTATACGTCGCAGAACCCGCAGGAGAAGCAACGACGATGCCGCGCACCAAACTTGCCAAACCCATTCCTCGATATGTTATGTTTCTCGCCGTTCGCCGCTTCGACAACGACGACGACGACGAGCTCTTCGGCATGGATCGATCGAGGTTTGGTTTGTTTTCAAGGTGTGGCCAACCCCACCAGAGCGAAGGGTTCCGAAGGGTTAGGGGGGGGTCCGAGATCGTCACATAAACTACACAGAACGGCCACATTGAAACCACAACACGGACGCACGCACGCACGCACGGACACACGGACGCTTCTCGCCAACAAAAACCACAAAACCACCGTCGAGCGTCCCAGGTTCCCCCCCACCCAGGTACGGGTTGTTTGCGGGCGCAAACCTAGCCCAGCGGTCACTTAATGCTTTTAAAACCGCTCAACGCAGCATTGCGAGCATCCCCTCCCATCGGGTGGATCGGGGTGAATCGCGGGATTTATCCGAAATTTATGTTTAATGTCGCTGTTGTACGGTCAGCCTTCCGGCGTTCCTGCCGTCCTCCGGATGCTCCTTGCGCTTCTTATCTTGCGCTGCATATTTCTGGCGTCTTAATGGTTGAAAGTGGCCAACCAACCAACCAAACTTACGAGCTGCACTTATGCACCAGCGGCGGCACCACCACCGACACTATACTCCGAAAGCATTAACACCCGGCCGCCATCCTCATCTTCTGGGGACCGGTGAATGGGGATGGGAGGTAGAATGGAAACAGGGAAGTGACTGGCGCGATCGGGACCACAATTTATGCTCCATAAAGGAACGTAATGTTTTATTGTGCGAGCAGCATTTTCTGCTCTGTTCTGAAAATGAAAAATGATGCCCCATTAAACACTCCACACTTCGGGATGGTGGACGTCGTCTGACCGTCGTCGAAGTGTCTTTGATAAATGGTTGGCACACACCCTACGGGGCAGGCGCGCGGCGCTGCATCTCGACACTCGAACGATCCCGAACGGTTTTGTTTTGAAGTAGCATCAGCTGATCAGTTAACCTCTCACACACACCGGGAGTCGAGCATAACGCTGAAGCAGAACCTCATTATTCGGTTTGATGCACTTCACCACACACACACACAAACTACTGCGCTCTTTCCTTTCTTATTTGTTCTACCCAAAACAACTCAACTACATCCATTCACCGATGTTCTCACTTGCGCTTAGCACTTGTGTAGTACGCCCGTACGCCTGTGGCCACAGCAAACATTAAACACCAGCACCGGATCGCTGTTCGCGCACCTTCGGAATGTGGTGTTGCGCGTTCTCTTGCGCGCCGTGATCGTCGTCTTTAGCTCACGAGCTGCTCACGATCAATCACCAACCTCACCGGACGAACGTTACGCTGCGACTATCCCGCGGAGTGTGCTGCTCGAGCGGCAGCGGCAGCAGCTTGGCTCAATATACTCCAGCACCGCTTTGTTGCGCATTCCGGAGAGAGCGAGCCATGACGGTTTCTCAGTGAGCGCGATCAGCTGCTCGTTCATCAGCGAAGATGCTGCTGCTGCTGGGTGGTTTAGCGAGAATTGCTTGGTATTTGTTTGGCGGAGAGTAGATGAAATGAAGGCATTTGTGAGGATAGTATTGCACTAGCTTTATTTAGTTGTAATGAATACTTTTCATCCGTTCATTGAATTTCGTATTGAATAATAGATTCGAGCATATTGTGCAACGACGCGGGGGGTTTCTTGTGTTTCGAGTACACTTCTAGAATCAAGTTGACAAAAGATTGAAAGGTTGTACCTTCACCGAATCTTCTGGTCTGCTATAAACCGTCTTCCGATTGGTGCACTTTAGGGGTTTAATAATTACTTACTTACTAATGTGGCGTTGTAACCGGTATGGTCACCTGAAAAATATTCCTCAGTCAATCGCGATCGAACGCATAAGCATAAGTCAAGAGCGAGGATTCCGATAATCACACAATTTCCAGCAATCCAATGTATAAGAATCCCTAATCTAATAAGAATAAGTACTAATCAATAGGTAGCAATTATAAGATCATCAGCAATCGATACTAAATCGAAATTAAAGAGGCGCTCTTGTTTCCAAGGATCTAGGGCATCATTTGAGGTGATTGATTAACAATTACCCTTCCTTATTACTTTAGTTATTGCTGAGAAAAATATCTAGAAGTTAACCTGGTTCCACTTGGCTACAATTTGTAGTACGTTGTTTTAACCCAGGTGCCCAACCGAGGGTTAAAAGCTTCGCGGGGCCCTAGATGGCGCTTGTGTCGTTTGGATAGTGGGCTCGGCGTGTTCATATTTTTGACCATTTTTGAACCAATTTTTTAGGGACCGAACCTTTTCATCGCTGCATGCTGTGCTATCATAGGGTAATTATCTCCTTTGCTTCGCGATTTAATAAGTCTCGATGCGGTTTATAAACGGTCAGTTCCTCGACAGACCACAGGCAGCACTCGTTGCTTAGACCATTAGGCAGCTTATAGAACAGATGAAAGAGTAGAAAAGGAACTCGTACCTGTTCATTGATTGTACAGCTGCCTGCGATAACATAGCCACGGACCGTCGAAACTGATTAGGCTAGTGACCATGACCAATGTTGCATACCAGATCCTGGCAGACGCTGACGATATACATTGCTTTAAGATTCTCCGATGTACCCCAAGTTAAATCAAGTTTATGGTGGCATCATCAACCGCCCAACAAACTATACAGCATAAAATGCTTATAGGAAGCGTACTAATAGTTGAAGAAAAACTCAAAGTCGTCGAGAATTTCATCCTACTTAGGGTCAATGGCTAGTACCGACAATGATATAACACAAGAAAATAGCGCCATTGACGCGACAGAGCACGTCCTAACCCAGCGATCATCCTAAAGAATTCCAGATGTCTCGATCCCTAAGGAATGTGACACCATCACCAGGAAGAATTGTCATGTTCCCTATTAATTGTTTCGACTACGCGCTATTTTGACACACCCTTCGTGATCCCTCATATCAGTAGCGCCGCATAATCATTCGTCAGGCTTCACTCACTGCCATGTGTAGTAGTAGCATGTTAGCAAACATGTCCAACATTCATTGTACGATAACACGACTGAGACGCGCCTCGACACTGGAAAACCCCTTTACCACCATAACTGGCGATATCATTGTCACCGAACTGTCAGTTGTAGGGGCGCTATCTACGGCTATCCATGAGATCTTCGATCTCTAACCTGAACAAAACTTGCTTAGAACTGCGCCGTTCTACTCCAGATCGTACCCAGGAAATGTAGCAATAAAACAGCAGACACCATCGATTAAAATTTCCAGCAACTATTGTTTTGCGCGCGTCTTGCGACCAAATGAACTGCGGCAGGTCGAATTGATCGTACGTACGGTAACGTTCTTTATTGGTGACCGGCGGCCCGGCGGAGGGCTCCTCCTCGGTCATGGCCCGCCGGCGAATGTGATAGACAGATGACAACCGATTGGCAGCCCCAGCAGCATGTAACGCAGGAGTAAGATAGCTTATCAGTGCCCGGCACCGGCACCACGGTGATACGTCAGCGGTTTCCATACCTACCAATCTCTGTCAACCTGTATACTGTAACACTATAAATATGTGGACCCGGACCATCCACACGCCATATCAAGTGTTCTAGTGAAGTGAAGAATCGAGAAAAGGAAGTCACGACAGCGACCAACAGCGAGATGCAACGTTTCATTGTTTTGGCGATCTTAATCGCCGCCGCGAACGCTCAGGTATGTGTGCTGTGTATGTGTCTGATTGTGCATCGATGATCTTCGAATTCGCTGGACGTCCGCATGGTAATCGCTTTCCTGGTTCGACAGTTCTGCAGCAGACCAGGCCAGATCGTACCGAATCCGATCAACTGCAAGGAGTTCTTCATGTGCCGCACCGGTCGGCTCATCCTGTTCTCCTGTCCCGACAACACGCTCTTCAACCCCCGCACCATGGCTTGCGACTCCACGAACAGGGTGCGCTGCGAACTCGGTGAAATCCCGACCAATGTGCTCACGTCGGCGATCAAGGCGAACCCATCGAAGATCGAGCATACGGTGACGGCCTGCATTAACCAGCCGATCGCGTCGCTGCTTGCCAACCAGCAGGATTGTAGCCAGTTCTACCAGTGCTCCGTGACCGGTTCCATCGGTTTCCAGTGCCCGACCGGTACGCTGTTCGATGCTTACAAGCGGACTTGCGTCGAACGGGACCTGGCCGTGTGCGGTACCGTTGCCCTGCCCAACCCACCACTACTCCCCATACAGCCACCAACCCTGCCCGTACTGCCACCGTCCCTGCCCGTTCTGCCTCCTTCCCTGCCCGTACTGCCTCCTTCCCTGCCGTCGATTCCCCAGCAGCCACCGAACAACCAGAACAGTCTGCAGATGCTGTGCCGCGGTAAGCCGCTCGGTGCCACCGTTCGCAACCCGCTCAACTGCAAGCAGTTCGTCAACTGCATCGGCTCGAACCAGCTACGCTTGACCACCTGCCCCAACGGGACTGCCTTCGATGATGTGCGCAAGGTGTGCGACTGGGCACAGAACGTCAAGTGCTAGATGTTTTTGGGGGTGTGCGAAACCACTATAAAGATGGCCTCGAATGCCAGCGAATAAAAATGTCACAAGCCTTCCTGTACTGTTCTAGGGCAGTACCTGTTTGCCTGCAACACCAACTGGCACTAGAGGGGTTTTTATTTTCTTCTTTCATTCTCTGCGCAGACAACACCGCTAACAATGAGGATAACCGAAGGAAAATTATTACTTTATTCCACGAACATCACCACCACCAACACCACCACATAGTTCTTCACATTCAAAAATGAGTCTTTTCTCCTGCTTACGTCGGTCGTCCGCAGCAAGCAGCAACAATTTACTAAACACGGCAGCAGGCATGATGAAGAAGTAGTAGGCGCTAAGAGCAAAGGGAGAGAGAATGTTTGGAAACCGATATCTCTCTCTCTCTCTCTCTTTCTCTCATATCGCGATCATAATAGCTGATAATCTCTGAAGAGTCGGGTCGTAATAAACTATAGTTTGGTTCTTCGGAACAACAAGGATGTACCCGCTCCTTCTTCTTCCCTGCCACGCCCTGACTACATATGACGCAGCAGCGTCAACAACAATTGGTAACATCTTTGGCATGTGTTGTTTTGTAGGTTCTCATTCCGCTTCACGACCGGATCATGAGGAGGATGGTAGGTTAGCAAAAATACGTTGGTCGCTAGGTCGCTTCAGCGGTCGTTCCGCTGGAATGCGCAGCATGCATTTCCACGCTTTACTTGTCGCTTTGCTTATTTGCTCTGGTCGCTTAAAGTTGTATAGTAATGTATATGTATATAATATGTATATCGATCGATTGGATATAAAACAGCTATATTCGATTTGTTTTTTTTTCCTTTTTTTTTTGTTGAATAAGATTCGATTACGATTATGTCGCGACGCTTGGTCGCGAACGCTGTACCGCCCCAAAGCCCTGTCCCACATTTCTGCTTCGCTTCTCCTACTTGCCGGTCTGCCTGCACAAAGCGTTCCAGTGTTTCTGTCTCTACCATAAATATGAAGATCGAAAAATGGGTGCCATTAGTGGTTTGGAGTGCGTATTGATTATTAGGTTTAGCTACGGTTGTCCTCAACCTCTCCCCATCCATCGCCTTCCAACCTGGGGCTGGAGATTGTTTACTAGTTATCTCTCTTATCTTATTTTTTTATCAAATGCTTTAAGCTAATTTTGAAAACTACTTCCCACGCCCACTTAATGTGGTGACTCCCACGTTTAGACGTTCCTGCTTTATCATTTCATGTATCTTTTCTATTCTCTTTAGTTTTAGATTTTTTGCTTGGTTTTTGCTACACCAGGAAACCGTTTTGCGTTTCACCTGATTTAGGATTAGAGTTTGCCCCTGCTTCGTCTGTTGGTTTTCACTAATTTAGAACATTTAAAACGAGTTGCGAGTTTTCATAAAACTTTTCGTCCTTTTTCCACTTCCATTTTCTTACTTTCTACTTTCGCGATCACCCTTGGAGCGCACACTGTTTGCTTTATGCTCGGTTGTTTCAATATTTTGTTTATCATGAACGCTCATCTTTAGTATCAGTTTAGAAAATCTAGTTAAAAGGTTTATCATTCATGTCTGTATTGCAATCGCCTCAGCTCTGCCGCCGGTCTTCAGTTTCAACGGATTTTACTTGATTTCGATGTGCCTGGAATCTGTAGAATGTGCTGTTGTTCCGCTTTACGATTGTAGCTCTGGAAACGGGAGCGATGAGTCAATATAGCTTTTGTATCGATTTGGCTTCACTTGCACCGTATTCACGCTCTTGCACACCACACCGCATAATATAACTCTGGTTTGGTCACCTGCTTCTCGCCTTCCTCTATGCAAGCCCCGGTCGCGGTCTTACCTCGTACGCCCAGCGTTGGCTAGTGGGAGAATTCACTGCTGCACACCACCACCACCATCACCATCACCACCACCACAACAACAGTGGCGAAAACAGGGAATCATCAAAAGAAAATAAAAAAAGGGAGGAAAGCCAGATAAAATGTCAGTTATGATTGCGATGTCGCTCCGCCCGAAGAAGTGAAGTGAAAGCTAAAGAGTCCCCTGATGCCGGCCAGGAGCAGCAGGACTCGCATCGACAAACGCAACGGAATCGGCACAGCGAAACGCAAAGCACGCAAACCCGGTGTTAGAAAGTCAAGCGTATCTGCTTATGCGATAGAAATGCGCCGATGATTTGCTTATGACCGCGGTGCAATCGGTGAATGGATTGGACATTTCGCACATTTTTTCCCGCTCCCAATGGCAATGGCGCAGGAATGGAATCCATGATGAAAAAGTATGAAAAGTCCAATGAAGGTAGCACCGTTTGCTACCTAACTGGATGTACCACCGGGCTTTCCGGGAATGTGCACCGAAGAGGAAATCCGCTTTTCTGTGCGCTGCGCTCGAAGCTACCTTTTACGCATATATTTTGTTTTTTTTTTAGTTTCCTTCGTTCCATTTCTGAAAAGCATCATTCCAGCTCGTGCTCGCTGGAAGCATGGATTTGAAAGCGTAGAGCAGACTTAAATCGTAGTTGGCACCGGTACGCCAGTCGTCATGGTGCCGTCAGTCCATCCATGTTGGAGCGCATGACGGTGGTGAGAGTTTTGAATTAAATATAATGAATGCGTGCGTAGAAATGGTAACAACCATATCAAGGCCAGGTGTCAGGAAGGTACGGTGCATATTCCATTTAGAAGCACGAAATAAAACGTCAAAATTTACTTACCGGCAACTCGGTACCGAATGGCAGAAATAAGAAAACACCCATTTTTGGCACGAAGCAATCTTCCACGGAATTCTGGTCTCGTTCCGTGATTCGTTTTCATCTAGATTGTAGGGAAATGAAATGTAGGCCCGGTCCTGCCACCAAACAGTTTGCAATCTGGAGTTACATCTTTTCAATCGTTCTTGATAGCGTACCCGGAACAACTCGGTTAGAATGCTCATCTAATGGTCCTGAGCTGTCATCCCATATCCCAAAATCCAACTCCAACTGCCTGCTTCCCTTTTACATCATCCAACTGCGGTGAGTGCACGAAAGAGCTTTAAAAATCGATCTTTATGATTCATTTTCATCGCTCTCGGAAAACGTTGGAACAAATCGTAGATAGTAGAATAGTCCCCTTGCCGCAAGGAAATATCTTGTGGAAATTGTTCTCCACACACACACACTCACGCGCACACGTGCTCTTCAAGGTCGATCGAAACGAGAGCAATCGTGAGTGTGTGTGTGTCGGCAGCAGTGCGATTGGCACCGAGGGAGTGATTCGATTCGAATTGTTACCACCGTTTACCTTTCTTCGGCCCTCTTCTGCGCTCCGAAAAGGACGTATAGAAGAACACAGAAGCGACGACCGGTGAAGCAGAAAGGTATACTTAACATAAATTGAACTACAAGTCGTTTGAGACCCATTCTGTCTCCGGGCCAGATCGGATAACGGTGTTAATACACCTCGATCAGCCGGAAATGGAGGCGCCTAGCACGCCGTCGCATGTCGCACGCTGTCGACGACGCTATCGAACTGATTTTACCCTTCCATAATGGCATCTTCCGGAAACTCCAGGCAGTGTGTGTTTGTCCGATGGTGAAAGGGCATGTGCCTTACGCGAGCGATACCGAGCGATGGAAGCCACGTGTACGCTACTCGCCATCTCGAGTGTCTAATGAAGCATGATGTAGAAGAGGTCGCCTTCAGCCATCGAGATGGCCAGTGTAGCTCCGCTTTACTCAAATCACGCGCGCCAAGGCGCCACTCACCGGAACTGTTCCGTTTGTTTGAAGGGCCGCCCCGAGATGCCCTACGCTGGGCCAGTGCGAAAGCACTTTAGGCGTCTAAATGCATAAACGGCTCCTCCACGACCCCACCACCAGCCGAAAAAAACGATGTCCACTGGAGTGCTGTGCTGGAAACGCCGGAGTGTGCGTAGAGTGCGCGCACGTTTGAGATGACACGCGTTCGCGTCTCGTAGCCGTTAATGCCATTAGTGCGTCGTGACTCGTGACGGCGAAAATGTGCTTAAATAAGTAAAGTAAAGTGCACATTAGCGACAGTAAGTGCTGACTTTAGAGGGTCGCGAACCAGAACAACGGGCACCACAATGAACCTCATCTTCTCTTTCTCTCTCTCGGTCTCTCCCGGTGGAATGTATCCGTATCCGTCATTATTGAATGGGCGCTAATTGAAGCAATTTGCGTCCACTTCTCGCTGATATGTAGTACGTTCTCGTTCGTCCTTTCCATACCATTCCATTCGGACTCGGAGAGAATGAGCGAGTAGTGTGCACGAGCTTTTCATACGTTGCCCTCAGGCGCCTGTGTGTGTGTGTGTGTTTGCTCACAGCTGCTAATCAGCTGGCATCAAAGTGAACCCACACCGTAGACGTCGTTCCGCCTGGCGAGCGCAAAGGATAAACACACGGAGCACAGGGTGAAGGCAGGCAGGCCGGCAGGTAGCCGGGGAACAGGGAACGATGTGATGTATTACACTCTGCGCGCGGTACGCGGTACACACTTCGCCTCTGAAGGGTGCCATTTATCCAGTTGATTACTAACGGAAATGAAGAAAGCATCAACCCACGCTCGCTGCTGCCTGTGCGGGGTGTGCCGGTGTGGAAAGCTCTAAGGAGCGGAC
>NC_064875.1:9461466-9558966 GCF_943734745.1 Anopheles darlingi | reverse complement strand
AACATGAGCGTTCCTTTTCCTCTCAGCTTCAGTCAAAGAAAAATGGTGGCTGAACCACGTATTATCCCTGGTGTCACGAGGTGTTAAGATACCGAAACCGAAGTCCATGCAGTAGCGTTTCGTACGTTCTTTCTTTAATCTAATTCTGCGCCACACTAGCTAAACGTTATCGAGTATTGGCTAAAGTGCCCGACATGTCCGACGTGGTGTGTACACAAAATCCGATAACCCATCACGTGTTTGCACCGTGTTTGCAAGTAGGTCGGTGGAGAACCGATAAGGTTCCGCAAGGAAGCACCAACTCGGACTCGAAAAGCTGTTCTCGTCCATCATGTACAAAAGGCCTTACCACACACACACATAGACGGCCCTCGCTCTGGAAAACGGATAGGGAAGGTGTCACAGAAAGTAAAGCTACAAGCAGCTATTTATGGATGCACACCGCCCACATCGTCCACAAGCATGTCCGGACGTGTACGTACTTCCGGCTCAGTTACGATAAAGCTTTTACATGCTCGAGCGTTCCCGTTCTCGTCATCATCTTGACCGTACGCAAGAATAATACTTGAAGCTTGAAGGGGGGAGTACGGACCACGTCTACAGCTTCATTACATTACCATCTTCGACCCTGGTGCCATATCCATGTCCCTATACGATAATATCAAATAAGTCATTTCCTTTGACCCCTTGTGTGTTTACTCGGTCTACGTCTTGCGCTACCGTCCAAGGCTCGCTAAGGTACTTGACGTCAGGCAGAAATCACTTGGCAGAAGTTGGTACAGAAGTGGAAGAAGCAGTTTCGAGGGATTGTAACGAGGTTGACTCCCAGGGGCTCCACAGCAATACACCACAGCGAATCTACGACCCGTCAATACTACCGCCAATTACCTGCTTCCATTCGACTTTATCGATGATTTCGGCACCGGGTGCGGTACTCTCGGTGATAGGCGGACGCAGCAGCGAGATATACTGTACCATTACCGGTGTCCAGCGTAGTGGCAGCGCACAAGTCCGTCAGCACCGTCCGGAGCACATGTTTGGCAAAACGGAAGCAGAGAAGCATTTCGTTAGCGAATTCGTTAGCAACTTCAGAAAGCAATTCCGGGGTTTTACCTTGCCCCGGTCCAGGCTGCGGATGAGATCGAGATCGGTGGAATCGGAAATGCCACCGTGCACCACCAGCACACGGTTGTTAACTATCGTCCCTAGCGGTAGCCACCGGTATACCTCATCGATGAGCTTCAGCAGTCTTTCGGCGTTGTGTTTGTATTTCTGGTGCACCTCCCGGATGAAGCCGTACCGGGCGTTCATGACCGTGTCCTCGTGGTTGCCCCGGTTCAGGAACACGCCGCCGGGAAACACGAGAAAGGTGCAGAGAAGCAACAGCAGCACCTCGAGCCCTTTCTTGCCCCGGTCCACGAAGTCCCCGTTGAACACGTACGGGTTTTCCGGCGATGGCAGTCCATTCTGAGGGGTGAAGAGGGACGTGGAGGAGAGCATATACGACCGGATGGATGAACAAGAGAGTATACTATTCATTGCGGATATGCAGGAAGGGGTGGGGTGGGGCGGGGGGCATGCAATTTGTCGTTTGTTGATTTGTTGGTGCAATCGAGTAGATTATCTTGTTTAAAATGTATTCAGCACCATCATCCGGAACGGATGTGGATCCGGTGTAGGGGCTTGGAATTGATCAATATTAATCATCGAAACGGGATCGGGGCACCCTCGAACGCTTTTGACGCTTTTGTTACTCGTCCATTTGCTAACGTAAATTAGATTCACAAAGTTCATTGTACCATGCATAATCAACTGGCATGCATCTTGACGTCTATCGGGCAGTCAGGCAGGCAGGCAGGCAGGCAGGCGGGCAGAATCCATGCTTACCTTGTGAAATACGACCAACAGATCGTCCAGCTTGCCGTGCAGATCGCCACAGATCGTCACCTGTTTGGAGATGGCGGTCGATGCCTGGTTGAGGTTGGGCAGCCGCTTCAGCTTGGACGTCGCCTCGCGCAGTATGCCGGCCACGTACTTGGCGTGCAGCCGGTTCTTCTTCTTCCGGAACAGATCGATGATGACTTCCAGCTCCTTTTTGTCGAGCGGAAATTTGATCTCCGGTCCCTGATAGCCCCGGTCCGGCCCGGTAATGCCCTCGTCGGCTAGATCGTCCGATTCGTCGGAAAATTTCATATTCAGTGCCTCTGTCGGTGTTGGTAGTTGGGTGGTGGTGGTGATGGTGAAGGTGATGAAGGCGTGTCAAGGTTGGTTGGCAGCCCGTGGCCCGTTTAGAAGCCATTTTAAGTTATCATAGATTGGGGTTGTGTGTGTGTATGTATACGTGCACATGGTATGATGACAGACGCGCGATTTTCAGTCGAACAGCGTTAGGGAATGGAAATCCGTGAACAAACCAAAAGAAGAACGTTCAAGTAAAACCAAACACAGTGCGATGAGAGTGAGCGATGCAGACGGGATGAAAAGGTACAGAGAGAAAAAGTAGAGAGATGCGCGGTTGGACAGCAACCAGACAAGCAATATTGGACCAAACAAACGAGAAACAAGTCAAACAGTAAGTTACCAAAAGGCCGGAAATGTCGTAAAGTGGCAGTGCAGGAGGTGGTAATGGAAAACCGAATTGAAAAAAAACGGAGAATCAGACAAGGTTAAAATAGTCAAAAGGAGAGACAAAGAGAGTGAGAGAGAGAAAAAGAGAGAAAGAGAAAGAGAAAGAGAGAGAGAGAGAGAGAGAGAGAAAAGAATAAAAACACCAGATCGAACGAAATGCTCAGGTTAATGGTAGTCGAAACATGACGAGTACAGATCTGGGAGGTGAGTGAGAGATTCCAGAATTTGATATTCGGTTTCCTCTATCGTTTGTCGCTTCGCTCCAAGCTGCAATTCGAAAGCCAAGTGGCCGAGTGCACGCCATTTGCTGAGTCACACACACACGCACGCACGCACACACTTTGCATGGTTTGCTAGTATGCTCGACAAGGATGCGTTTCTCGCAATGTGAAGCGTGGAATCTGTGTGTGTGTTTTTGTTGCGAACTTTGAAACTTCAAATCCAACAGAAAAACATGACGAAGGCGTATGGATCGCTCACTCACTCACTCGCTTACCTGCGGACGAGGAACGGGACGTGTTCTGCGAGTCGAGCGTGCGTCCCGCCGTTTCTGGAATGTGCGTAAGCAGTGCATTGAAAAAGTTGTACAACTGTGGAGTGGAAAGAAAGATGAGATGGTCAGAACGCGCGAACTAAGAACGCTGGGATTATCACAGATCGCTTATTCGATCGCTCGACGGAGCATGGAGAGAACAAACAACAAACAATAGAACCGAAGCGAAACGGAACGAACAGCACTCAACACCGGAGCGCACCAGAGCATGTGCATCCAGTTCCCAGGGATATATTTATATCCTGCCAGACCGAGATGAATCGACCTCGACCACGTGCCTCGTCTTCAGTTTCAGCAAGGAAAGCGTGCATCTTCTTCGGTGCATCAGTCTGTGGTATGGTCTGCCGGTGTGCGATCGGCAATCGGCAACAACAACCCACCGTTGCGTGGCATAATTCAAAATCAATAACATCCTACTCCACTCGGCAGCTCATATTCTCGCATGCACACACTACGCTGATGCTGCTACTGCTGCTGGTCTCTGGATAGCTGGTAGTATCGGGTAAATATTTGATCTACTTTACTCAAAAACCGTGCGCAAGCGACCAACGCCATTATTGCCAGCAAGAGCACGTAGCACGCTCGCCACCGGATATGCTCGCTGGATATGTGATACGCGTTAATCTGCTTCACAGCATCGCAACTCGAGCAACGTAAACGCTGGCTATCATTGGATCGATATGTGCATTGCATTGGGCAAACAGTTACATTGACCGGCTATACCCAGTCCAGTGTTTTCCGTGTGATAACCACTTCGCTTCGATTCGGTTAATTAAGTAAAAAGGAAACGGGAATCGTTCACAACAGCGAATGAAATATTATTTTCGATCGCTAGGTACGGTGCAGCATGACATGCTCCGTTTCCGTGATCGAACACACTTACCCGAACTTGGTCCTGTTCACCGGCGTACTCGATGCTCTGGAAGATGGTCCACGTGTAGCGCCGACGGATCTCTATCCGAGCGAGAAACCGTCGGTACCAGCGCTGTATCAGGATGGCGGCCTTCATCGCTAACGGTTTAAATTTGATGTGTTAAATTTTTTAAAATATGGCGGGAGAAAGAGAGAGAAAAAGAGAAAAACGTGTTATCCGATTAAAGGCAAGATTAGAACCAGATAAGAACACCAAATGTTCCCACAGGTTTGGGCAAACTTTTGGATGCTACCTCAAGGAAAACAGTCGATGCACAGATACAAAATTGCGAGGCGAAAAGTTTTTCAACCCAAGAGTAAACGGAATAATTTATTAATTCATTTAACTTTTCCCTACCGCGCTGTCCCTGGTGCAGGAATTCCTGCAGGCAGCAGGATTTACCATTTTCCATTGTACTGTCGACGCAGCCCCGTGAAAACTTTCTCGTTCACGCGGTCGCTCGCTCTTGTCACCTGGCAACGGACTCGACAGCCAACTCGAACCTAGGAAGACGAATTCCGTTCCGCGTCGTTGAATGTTTTACCAACACCATGGCACGGAACCCCCCAAAAAAGTGATACCGAAATCGATCATCGACTTACCGGCATCGCAATTCATTATTTCGATGTTCCCCGCACACATACACACTGGCGCACGGCCGGCCAGAACATTACAGACAGAACTTCTCAAACGTTTCGGTCGGTCGGTTTCGGTTGGCTTGTAAACTTTGCCGTAAGTTACGATCAACTTAGCACCAAAGTCTCGCTTGTTTGTCGGAATGGCCTGTTGTTTACCGAAATGACCTTGCCGACTACAGTGCTACTCTTGCTACTCCGCTTACCCATCATCGGAATGTAAATTTCTTTTCTTGAAATACCTCACCCAACACTAAGCGATTACATAAATATTTTCTAATTAATGTCACCGAAGCAGCCTGGAGCCTTCCTGAGAGCCTGGGGCGGACAGTTTTCATCGCCAAGAAGGCGCCCGCATCGATGGCGTTGAACCGTCCACGATTTATTGTCGTTTGTTTGGTGGAGGACCGGCCCAAATTTATTCCAATTAAAAACTCATTAAACATGCCAACCGAACAATCAGGCTTTCACGGCCGGCCTGGGAGAGAAGTGGATGAGGAAGAAATGCGTATCCTCACCTCACCTCCTTCTCGTTCCGTGCGAGTCACCAAGTCTCCGGAGGCTAGAAGGCCTCACGGTCAGGTCGGACTCTTTAACGGTACACACTAAACACGCTTGTGCTATACAATGTTGGCCATTATTCTTGCTTTCACTGGGTGGCACTTTGACTCCAAAGGAACCTTCCCCAACCCAGGCACACATCACCCACAACTACCAAGGTATCATCATTATCGTTATCATTATTTTCGTCGTCGTCGTCGTCGTCGTCGTCGCTTCGTGCTCGCGACACTTACCCATCCAAACTTGGAAGCGCGGGGGAGGACAAAGAGCTCATTAATTGAACCCACGTGCACACACACGCACACACACACCCAGGCGGATGGCTCTGTAAGGTTGTGCTGAATAGAACTCGCCACTAAAGGTTATGGCAAGCTGCACGAAAGCATTCCGACGTTCGTCATTTGTTTTGCGCCTGTTGCGTGTACAAATAATTACAGCGGACATTGGGGCCATCTTTAGCCCGATAGACCACTTCTTCTTTTTTCCTCCCCAACTCCACATTCCAATTATGGCCGACAGTTTCCCCAGAGACGAAGTAGAACCGGTGTGGGCGTGCTAGCAGCTGGAATAGTCATTCGACTGAATTGCTTCAAGGACAACACACCGGATGTAATGGTGATCGAGAGACTCCTCAATGCACTCGAAGTCTAGTCTCATTGTAAGTAACTTCAATCAATCCTGAATAGTTCCTTATAAGTATTAACTCAATGCTGGTCCATCCTGAACCATCAGACACACTAAAACCTTAAGGCAATCCAGCATCCAACGTGCTGGATCATTAACACAAGCACACACAGTTGGACAGAGTTTTGCGATTCTGGCTTCGAATGTGCACGAAATACCTGCCGGCTGGTGGATCCCGCTTGCCACATTAATGTTTGGGGGATTTTTCGTAGGAACTAAGTCTTAAGAGGCATTATATACGTCAGTTATCATCTTCTAGCGACCCTGCAGACTGATTCTAAGTTCCTCACGATCGAAAACTATCCGTTGCCGCTCCATAATCCTTCTTGGGAAAGTCGCTTCCTTTCGTCAATCCTTCACCAAACGATTCGACCGACAGTCGCCGCCGTGAACTTCGTTAACCGCATTGGGTCGCAACTATAAGCCGATTAGATATCGGCCTTATCGCGATCGAAAAAAGAGAGGGAAACCGCTAAATACTGGACTGCGTTTCCTACTGATACTTTCGCCTCTTTTCTGTCTTCGCGGTAAAGCGGTAAGCAATCAAATCTGTTGCAAAAGCTGGCCACTCCCAAGCCGGTATCGTGTTTTGCTCTTTCGTTTCATTTCATTCAATTTATTGTTGCTCCCCCCCGGGGTGAAAACTCGACAGGTAATATGTTTCCAGTGTTAATATTGATGAGGTTTTTATCCAAGGCGACGGGTTTAAAAAGTAAAAAAAAAACCTAAAAAGGCAGGACGCTGAAGAAGCACGGCAAAGCGGAAGGACAAGGTAGGTCGCTGCAAAGGAGAGAGCTTTCGGTTTTAATTAAATGCGATGCTCGCGGGAGATATCGATTAATCACCTACAAGACAAGCGAAACAGAGAGAGAGAGAGAGAGAGAGAGAGAGAGAGATAGCGACCGTGGTGATGTACCTGGTGCATGGCACCATTGCCGCGTACTGCATCGCGTACACAGCCCGGAAAGGTCAACAGAGTTTAATTAGGCGACGCTCATTAGTTGCAGACAGTGATTGAAGCGCCTTCTGGCTTTTTACGCCACGCGTCAAACACCTGCGTTCAAAAGGCGTTTCCATTACTTTGTATTCCGTTCCACGATCGATACTTTCAAGCTCTTATTCAGGATGGGCGTGCTTCTATTTTTTGCTCTCTTATGCTTGCTAAATCGCTCTTTTGTTTCCTATTTATGAGTCTCTCCTCCATGGATCTATCATACTTAAAGGTAATTACAGAAATGCACAGTCAAAAGGCGGAAAGCGCCACCAAAAGCAGCGAGAGGCGATTTACGGAGTGGCGTAAAAGTTTCCACGAAAGCCCAAAACCAAACCACAGATTGCGGATATTCCGGACACTGCTACCCGCCAACTGTCAACCACAAAAACCGAATCAATGGATGCATTTTGAACACTTTTGCGCCCGTGGTCAACTCGCTAATCATGGCGGCACACTAATGGTAATTGATCGACATGGCTAACGGTATCTGATACATCTTCCTAACGGGGCTATCTAACATTTCTAACCAATGCAACGCAAATACCGTGTACTACACGTTCTCGCTCAGCGATAAGCCTAGATCCAGGGATGATTAGTAAGCTAGTAGCAAATTATGTGAGCGAGCAGCAATGCTCACACCGACCAGGTCGCCACAAATCCAAAAGCAAAACAATTCCCGATCTTTCGCACGAAAAACCAATGAATTCCGAATTATGCTAATAGCGTGTCATTTTGTGGTGCACAACACACAAACACACACTATCGATGCCCTTTGCCATTGCTGCAAACTCCCGAAATGAGATTCTCAATTACAGGGCACGGGGCCCATGGCAGAGCGCCAGCAAATGCCAACGTATCGAATCACATTAATTCTTTCGATAGGCAGGCAGGCAGGCAGTCAGGTCGCCCTGGAATGCCCACCCGAAAAGAGGGTAGCATAATGAGCATAACGAAGCGCGTAATAGCAGGTTGGCCCGATAGAGCGAAGCCCGGTTTTTGGGGAGTGGGAACAGGGAACGAGCGCAATGAATACTAAAACAGGACACCGGTAGCCGAGCACGACAGCATAACGGCTTGACCCCCCAAAAAACGACCCATTGACAACGCTAATTACTATGCCACGAAACGGCCATTGTTGCTGCTCCTGATGTAGTGCTAATTTGATACAGCGGCATGATCATAAAGCAAGGTGATCATATGAGTGGAAACGTGACGCGAGATTAAATACTGTTTATCCGACGGATCATCTCAACCGAAGCTTTCGAGCTTTCTTATCTTATTACCGTTTTTCTCCCTTTACAATTTCTCACAAGCTGATTGCTTCAAGCAATCGATCACTTTTGGTCTGACCAAACAAACACACACACACATACACACTCTAACCTGGGACGACCATAAATTTCATCCGTTTAATCGAAGTCATAAAACACCGGCGCCTCCATCGGTTTCCGGTTATTCGATTTCCCACTGAACCAATTTTGTTTCCGGTGGCGACCAAGGTGGCGTTCCCTTTTCATCGGAAGAGGAGGAGGAGAAGAAAGAGGAACACTTACTTCAGCCTGCCAACCTGCCAGCCTGCCAGCCAGTCACTCAGCTCCGGTCCGGTGCTACGCACGATGACGGTACGATAAAATCAATCTAACCCACGCTCCCTTCCGCACGCGCACGCTGGCGGAAAATCCGGAAAACACGGTTTAGTAAATTGTACTTAATTGGTAAGCATCGTCCCGGGACCTGACGGTTCTCCTAAGGGAGGGGGACCACATCTGCCACGGCGTCTGATTAGACCGGAAAAATCAAATAATGGATGGCTTGAAACGGGGATAGCGAGAGCGAGAGAGAGCGAAAGAGAGAGAGAGAGAGAGAGAGTGGCTAGTCTGCCACAGCCATGAGTAAGGTGCCAGAGGCATTGCGGGAAAATAAATTTCAAACCGTATCCCAACCGAGCGGGCATTCCTGGCGGGCAAGTTGGCGGCTGACTCTTGAGCAGCTCGCGTGTTGTCGGCTCATTTCGTACCCTAATCGCCGTCGACGCAGCGCTATCGATGTTGTTTTTGCTATTTTACTCGCGACTAGGTCTGATTCTGCTGCCCGGACGACCATCATCCTGCAACCCTTTAAGGCTTTTTTCATCTTCAACCAACGGACTTTCGAGACGAGAAGCAGTTCAAGAATCATCGAACGAGCTTTTTGCAACCCCCTCGCAGCGGAAATATAATTCTGATTGTGGTTTGGTAAGAGGTGAAAAGGAAATAAGAACCACATTGCTTCCTCGACGACGACGACGACGACGACAGCGACGACCATCTTGAGACGATCAGACCAGAAAGACGAGATCCTTTGAAAGGTTGCTGCCTAATGAATGCAACCATAATTTAAGGAGGTAAAAAAAACCATAACTCGATTACCATCCCATCATCAATGGGATGCTTTTAGAAAGCTACAGACTCTCTCTCTCTCTCTCTCTCACTCTTGCGGCCGCGCGCGTGCTTTCTTCCTACACTCTCCAGCCGTTACTCAATCCAACATGCATTAATGGATTCTGTTTGGCCCCTCTCAGGCGCCGGTCTCCGGTGCGAATCAGAAAACCCATTAAACTCGCTGGCGGGTGCTAATGATTGCTCGAGCCTGCAGCTGGCTGGCCACGCACGCCTTCCAGCCTTTTTGGCTCGTAAAACGATGGATAATGCAATGCCGAACACCAGGCACACCACCGCGTCGCCGGCGACACCGGTGGTGGCCAGAACTGAAAACCTTCCACGTCTTCACGTGAACTCCATTTTAAAGGCGAAAGTTCACGATCTAACCGAAGAAACCCCGGAGTGCCGGATCTTGGTTTCAGGGACAAATTAAAGCGAATCTTGTTCTTCTTGTAACTCAAGCTGACACCATTACCATCATCCTCCTTTCTAATGATTACAGCAACAGCAGCAGCATGAGAAAGCATACGGCAGAGCAAAGATAATTCCCAGCGTGTAATGTGTTTGCATGTTCACCAGCCAGTCAGCCTCATTTCCTCGTCCACCACTGCGCCACCGAGACGTTACCGAGACCGAGCGGAAAGCATCCGCCCGTATCTGCAAGCTTTCGAAATGTCTTTTGGTTGGTTTTTTGAGGGGGGATGATGCCCGGTAGTTTATGTAACCATAAATTTGTAAAACGACAGTTTTATTTTGCAACCAATGTCCCGGGAGAGGGAGAAAGAGAGAGAGAGAGAGAAGAAGAAGAAGAAGAAGAAGAAGAGAGAGAGAGAGAGAGAAAGAGAGAGAGCGACCGCCTCTCTGTTCGGGTTCATTGAAGTGGGTTTCGTGACGCAATCCTCCGCACGCTTTGGCTGCCAAAAGATGAGACGCGGCACTGGTTAACCATGTCGGCCCCCCGGGGGGGTAGGAAAGAGCGAAGAGATCTGAGCCGAATCGAGTCCAAACAGGGTGGGTAGCATATAAAAACACGCGCCGCGCCGTGATGGTATTATTATTTAACTTTTTCTGTTAACATTTCTTCCATTCGCGTCGCAAGGGTCCGGGACCGCGAGCTGCCATCCTCCCCAGGGGTGGTAGAATGGATCACTTAGCGTCCGAAGGGAGTACTTGCGTCCATGAGCCACCGTCACCGTCGCCGTCCTTCCGTCGGTGATCTAGTCTAGAAAATTAAGCAAACTCGCCGTGACAGTCGGAAGAAATTGAGTTTTCACTTGATTTACGCTACACCTCGGTTGGCTGGCTGGCTGGTCGGCCGAGTCACACCAAACGGGCACAACTTTTGGGGGGAAAAACGGGGTATGCGCACCACCACCACCAAAGCCCCCGTTACTTTGAGAGTTTTTGTCCCAATCTGCAACGTGACACGCCGCGGCCTTGACATGTCCAGAGGATTCCAGGGCCGCTGCCGTCGAGTGGAATTATAATTAAAGAGAGATTCCGTGGAGGACCAAAAAGGGAGAACTGCCTGATTCTATTCGGATTTCCATTTTCTTTCCACACAGTTTGCCGCCCAGTTTCCGAAATGTGGTGTTTGTTCTGGTCCCTTAATCAACTTCCCAAAAATGGTCCTTCGAATTTTCGACAAATTCAATTATCAGCAAATTAGGAATCTTTAACGATCTGCAATCCCGAACTCTGCCAGTGGCCAATATCGGCTGGTGGATCGGTCTTCCGGCCATTTTCTAGCCAATTGGCAACCCGACTTCCCGGGGCTGTTCGTACTCGATAACATTTTTAAATTACATTTTCAAATAACCCCGAGATGGGCTGAAAAAATTCGAGAGCCATAAGAAGACCAACTTCAGCACCGTTGTGGAGGACGCAATCAAAATGTAAGCAATCTAGGCGCACACGGAACCGCTCCTGGTCGAAATCATCCGTTGGATTTTGAATTAATTTTCGTTTAAGTTCCCGTACTGCAAAGTCGGCAAAACGACTCCACAAGGAGGTTGTGAAAGGATGGCGTAAAAGGATGGCTAAGAGGATTTCCAAGGAAAATTTTGCGGATTTGCATTTGCCAAATCCTTCCACTGGAGAGTTTTGCCCGGGCGGGAGTCGCCGGTTGACCTATAAAGCTGAGGTCTTCCACCACATGAAAGTGGAACGTCGACATTCGTCCAATTCCCGGTCCCAAGAATGCAGAGGATTGGCAATAGAGTAAAGTCAAGAAAAATGTCACTCCACCAGAGCTCAACCATCGCTCTCTGGACCCCGACGAGCGGTCCAGGGAATGACCAACCAAAGCTGAGGCGCTGAAGTGCTTTACTTTTCGATCAAAGCTGCAGTTAGATTTGATCGATGGATGACGTTCTGAGGTGCGTCCTTGGACTTCTGGTGGTGGATCAATTTATCTTATGATTTCGTAAAACTCGTCGCAAGAACTCATCCATTCTTCCGTGTGTGTGTGTGTGTGTGTGTGTGAATGACGCTTTATCAAATCAGCGTAGGTACTGTATGAGGTGTTTGTGGTAGACTTGGCGTGCACGTTCTGTCCTTCCGTGTCGCCAAAGCCCATTTTGTGTTTTTTTTTTCTGTCCTTCCATTTTTATTCTTTGTGCCTTCGCGAGCATGTTTATGAATGAACCGCAGAACCGGCGTCGCTGGCCACCGCCAGCCAGCCAGCCAGTCAGCCACTTCACGTCCTTTCATCCATTTATCATGCGTTAGTTGTTCTCTATTTATATCCGTACCGTAGCGCTGTGCGTGCCGGGTACACACGGCACGGCAAACGGTCTCACATCCTTATTCCCCTGTCCGCTTCTCCCAAGGCACTTCAGCTCCCCCTTTAAGGCCTCGACCATCATCGTGGTTACGGCAAGACGACGCCACTGTTTACTTTTGCGCATACAACCGCAGTGGCGTTGGCACAGTTTCGCGTGAAAATTAGTTTCCGCCCTTTCCTCCGCCCTTTTCCCTTTCCTCATCAACCCCCTTTTCAGTATCAGGCTTCTCCACGCACGCGGTACGGTGCCACGGAAACGAGTTTTCCCATCCGTCACTCCAGGACAGTCACCAAAACCACGACCGGCATGAGAAGCGGTGGTGCTCAGGGAAGAGGTGAAGGAGAGGTTATGGGTTTACCCTTTTTTCCTTCTTTCTCTCTCTCTCTCTCTTCTCTGTCGTGCACTGAAGGTAGATGATGGAAATGTTATGTTCATGTTTTGCTCATAATTTCCTTTTAACGCGTTCCCTTGCACCGTTCTGCTTCGCCAGCCAACCGGACCCGTGGAGCCGTGGTTCGATCAAATTTTAACGATTTCCATACGCTCGTCGGCCACCCTTTTGGACCCGACACGGCCGTAATGTTGCACTTTTGGCATGTGTTGGATGAAAATTGAATACTGGCCCTCCTTTTGGACACTTTCGCTTCTACTTTTATCAACTTTCCCACCAAACGAAAAGAAAAAAACCTGAACAAACAACATTGTAACGACGACGACGACATTATGCTAGGTTTTCGTGTTGCGTCTACCAACACATCGAGAGCACGCCATGGAAATTGCAACGAAGAACTCATTCCCCGGAGTTACCACCAGTGCACCAATAACAGCAAAAACTTTATCCTTCACCAACGCCATCAACACGTACGACATTGGTGGATGCGTTGGGTACAGGGTTTTTTACACCGAAATGTTTGGCCAAAGTCTGCATGTCATCTGCTCGCTCGCTCGCTCGCTTCTAGTAGTGAATCATTAAATTTGCACAAGGTCACCGGTTTACGAGCAGAGCAGCAGCAGCAGTAACCAGAGCCCCACGCTGCCAGAGTGAGTGACAACCGCTCGATTGAAGCCATCGCATGAGGGGGCCAAGATGCGGTTTCATGCGCTGATTGTGACCACATTGTCTTGATAAATTTTATTCGAACCGAGCACATCTGTTTCGTCGCTTTTGAAGATGGCGTCTTGTGGAAGATGCCCGAACAAGACATCTAATTGGATCGTCAATGTCCTTTCACAGATTTACTAGTAACTTCATTTGGGAATCACGAGACGAGACCTGCAACACGGCGCACCATGAACGGGAACGCCAAACTATTGTTCCATCGAAATTCCCTCTCTTATAACCACCATCTGCGTCTTCGAGGAATTGCAGCCTTCGTTACCGTTACTACGGTACCTACTACTCGATGGCTTTATACCGCCGGCACGTTTTCCCTTGGCACTTGGGAAACATGCTTCCAGTGCTTCCTTATTAGTGGCTTTGCGGTCGCCCCCCTTTTTATGGTGCCTTGCTACGATTCCCCGGCCATAAACCTAGCGGAGCGAGCCCCGAAGATAAGTGAAACCTCAACGTTGAACCGACCGACCAGCGACCGGTAGGATTCGAGGCTACCAGTAACTATCGGGGGCCCCTGCAATTCACAGTGCACCAGCGGCAGTATAAAACAGCAATTCAATTTTCCTTCACACACACACACACACACACGTGCCTGACAACATACTATAACCAGGCCGATGGTGTACAATGTACTCCGTGTTGTCCGTGGGGAGCATCCAGCATTCTGGAGCAGAGATTACCGCCATGATTGTAACATTATGGCATTTCATGGTCAATGTCTCTTTGTTGCGGAAAATGTAAACGTTAAATCTCAACGTGTGATAACGGGTAATGAAACAATACTCCCGGATGCTTTTCCACATCCACAGCCCGTAAATGTGGAAAACCGTGGGCACCGTTCTATCGCCAGCCAAATCTCGGTATCCCGTCCGGGTACAGAAGTACTTCTAGGGGTAGATAATAAAAGCGTGATACGCGTGAAAATGGATTACGTGTGCCGATGTGTGCATCGTAAAGCCGTCAGCCTTGCCTGAACCAAGCGACCTAGAACATTGTAGGACAAGTCTAGGTTTGTAATGCCTGATGGCCATTTTTTTAACAACAAAACAGCCCAAACCCAAATCCAAATCCAAATCCAAACCAAACCATTACTTACTGCGCTCGATCTTGGTCATGCTCATGCCCCGGCCACTCTTTCGCCACTGCCGGCACCAGCCCTTCGAGGTGAACAGCTTCAGCAGACTGCCACTGTGCGGCGTCATCTCGCCACCGCGCTCGATCTCCGACGAGCGGCAGGATGACGAGTCCTCGAAGCTCGAGCTGCGCCTCGCCCGCTGAAAGCATCCACAGTTGCGTAGCATATCGGCGTCACTTGTCCGGTGCAGCAACGGTGACAGAAGCCTTAACACCACCTCTCTGCCCAATGGACTACTGCAATCCTGCAGTAAGCGATGTGGAACGTTTCAGCGCCGGAAGTGATTCAGCGAACTTTTTTTTCATCCGCCTTTTTTTCTTGCACTTTGTCTGGCCGGATGACCTGTCGCTGTCCTCTGTCGCTGCCGGTGACCGGTTCACCAGTAGTACATCATGGGGTACGGGGTGGTAAACCGTTGGCAATCACATGAACATATCATTATCGGTTTCGATCGATCGTGAGTCACAGTTTCACCAGTAGGCATCAGTGCTGATGCAATTTCAATTATCATCACTTGCTTTTAGTGATTTCCACAAACTACTATCTACCAGCGCACTATCTCTTCGCCGCGCCGTTAATGCCCATGTGGGCGTTTCCAGCGCTCACACTCCCCTCACTGTGCACTGTGCATCACGGAAAACACCATCACCACCACCACCATCGTTGGATGATCGGATTTCATTAATTTTGATTGACGTTTTTCTTAATATCTGCTGGCGTAATCTTCTTAACGTGCATGTTCCTTTGTGTCCGTGTGTGTATGTGAGTGTGAGTGTGCGTGTGTGTGTGTGTGTGCGTGTTACGAACACGGAAAGAGAAAGAGAGAAAATGGAAACATTAAAATGGAAATATTTTACACGCTTCCAACCACCAAACCAGGCCGACCTGGTCTGTGCCGTACCCTCGGTACTACGGCAGTCCGAGCTCCGAGGGTGACACACGCGCGCGTTAGTCGAATTTAATTAAATTTACAACCTCTGGGTACGTCATATGCTACACTTGTCAGGGGCCGGGGTTTTGACGCACCGTACCATGACAGTTCAGGTTCACCCGTTATAAGGTCTGTTAACGCACGATCGACACTCCAGCATCGGTCGACCTGAAACGAAAAAGAACACACACAAAAAACGATCATTTGAGTATATATAGTAAAGTGGTTTTTGAGGAATACCAGTTAATGGTCTACAATACTTTCTTGCAAAATGGAGATGAAGTGTGGGGTCCATTTGACAGGTGAGCCTACAAAAAGGTCATGCATCCCGCGGGCGCATAAATATGTGCTTTTCTATCCCCGGGTTTCCTCCCCTCGCCGCACATCCTGTGACCATCAAATCACATTATTGAGGTCGTTTCCCGGTGACAAACGAACTGTATCCTCTCTCTCCGGTAAAAAGCGAACGGCACGGAACCAAGCAGCAAGCAGAACAGAACCGCTTCCACTCGAACGTAGCGCGCAGAACAGAACCGTTTGCCCCTTTTTAACGCCACGCGAATGAAAAGAGGCACGGAAAGCGGATTGCGAGGAGCCTCGAGAATTGGGCCGGAACTGCAAAATAAAAAGGCAAAAAACGGGCCCAGAACGGGGCCAGAACGGGGCCAGAATGGGGCGCCAGGGGCATGGGTGCACCGAGCAGAATGGAGGATGATAGCGAGAAACGGAACATACACGCCCTAGAGGCGGGACTCATTCATGATACGTGCAGGCCTTTACACGGCAATTTCCATACGTCGTGTGTCCCCGAGAGGGTCGCATCGTATTTCTTCTACCCTTACCACCATCCCCACCAACCGGCAGTGAGTCACTGCGGCAGAGAACGGCTGAGAAAGGGAGAGAGGAGAGAAAAAAAACGATTCCCGGGAAATGGTCTTTAGGCCACGAACAGACACACACATCGAGCCAGACTCGAACGTGCTACCGCGGCGTTGGCCAACGGTTCGCGAAGACAAATCCCCGTGGATGATTTATGATGAAACTCTTCGTCTCGTCGCCGCTCTGTTCTGGTTTCTTCTGCTTCTCCTCTTCGCTTCCTCAAAGACTCTCTTCTGTAGGGGGTGCCTTCTTTAAAAACTTCAGCAATCGATGGCCGCGATTGGTAAATCGCGATGGATATCCCTTGTGGGGGGAAGGGGGGTAGGGTGTGGAGGTGACCTTGTGGTTCTGTGTGCGCGAGAAGGCATCCGCGGGCAGCGACGCATCGCTTTCTCATCATGATAGTAAAAGCATTAGCATAATCGGTACGGCATCGGCCCACAAACGAGAAACGCTGGGCCGTGACGAGCAGATAAATCTCCAATCGCATTAGCATTGCTAATGTCTGCTGCAACCCTAGCACACACAGACACGCACACGGGCGCACGCACACACACCGGGCAACGGTGAGCAGCATCTCACTCGTTCGCGGTTTTTAGGCCACGCTTCGTAGCAGGTAAAACGTGAGTTTTGCAATTAGATTCTTGCACCCATTCCAACCGGGACCGACAAAAAGACGGTTTGCCAACGTTTGCCTGTCTAGGCTAGAGATGGTGATTTCTGTTCTCCCGAAAGACCCTCTGTCGTCGTCGGCGCTGCAGCAGCACGAATCCAAATCGTTTCGTGGGAAAAATTAAGAATAACTCACCAACCAACCAACCAACCAACCCCCTTAAAAACAGGTGGTCACACAGCCGGTGGGGAGCCAACGCGAGGTCTAGCGTTGTGTTTTCCTCAAATACAGAACCGTTGAATCGCTGAAGATCGTGCAACACAAAACGTGTCGCGCTCGCACGGACTGCTGCATCCACTAAGTGGTGTTAGTTTGAATGTCTAAAAAAAAAGGAATAAATTTGCTTCAGTAACGTTTGTAATATTTGCACATAATATTACCCTCGCATTGGCCCGTTGCCAAACAAACAAATCTCGCCAGGTTTTGTCTCGCCAAATCGTGAGCGGCCAGGCGTCTCCATCGAACCAGGCGTCTCCATCGAGCGGTTTATGCAATCAAAACCGAACGCGTTCCGCCCGATGGTCGCGAAAAACTAATGCATCTCGCTCTCTCTCTCTCTCTCTCTCTCTCTCTCTCTCTCTCTCTCTCTCTGTTTCTTTCTTTCTTTCTCTGTCTCTCTATTTATCTCCCTTTATCTATCTTTTTCGCTCTTACTGCTCTGCTAGTTTTTCTCGTGATTTACGAACAAAAAATGTAAAACAGCTTAACAGTCGCCCGGTGGTGGGATGCGTCCCGTTAGGTCATTGGCTGTGGACGTTCGCCCGTTCATTCTCACTGCACCCCGGTTTGGCCTTAAACGGTAGAGGACTTTTACTTTATTTCTAAATTTACTGCACCTATAAATAGGGCGGAACCATCATGTCGGACAAATTGAACTTGAAACTGCCGAGCTGGTATTCACAACCGCTTTGGCTGCCGGCGAAGGAGACGACTCTCACTTTTGTGACCCCACATACACACACATACACGCGCACACTTATATACGGGTGCGCCACACAATGCGTTAGCGAGCGCCATTCAGCGTAACGACCACCTCGTACTGCATTCATTTCGCCACCATTTACTGCAGCTAACCCGTGTCCCCGTGGCTAACCGGATTTGCAACGTTCAACGTACGGGCGTGTACGTGTCGTGCTTGCGGTGCTCCGAAATGGTTATGAACTCATCCATCGCGGCGGAACGGAGCGGATCAGCGTGCGATACAAACGTGGTGAGTGATTTTAAAATGGCCAGCAGCACCATTTGAGCTGCTACGGTACGGTTTTCGGCAAACGACCGCACCGGAATGTTGTTGATCAGATTTAGTCGTTTTCGGGATGCCTCGTACCGTTGGGATGCCGCCATCATGTGCGGTTCAACACACTGGTAACTGCAGCACTCGATTCGGTCCCTGCCCGAAATTGATTCCCGGTCGTTGTTACACTCACGAGACAAGAGGTCACAAGTACCGTACAGCAATCAGCTGCCAGTCAGGGTAAAAGGTCAGCACGAAAGTCATCATCAGCCACCGGGCGGAATCGGAGTTTATGACACATTTTGGAGTCCGGTACATCCCGAGGACCATTAAGCTCTCGGTCTTGGTCGCATCTTGGTTCTACCAATGGAGGATTATTTACCTTTCGTTCCCTATTGCTCGTGCTGAGTCAATAACAATTAAAACCCTCCGCACCCACACACAAACACACAAACACAGAAACACGCATGAACAACTTGGACAGTTTCTCGAAAACACGCTTCTAGTGTCCCTTCTTCGACGCCATTGCTGGTGAGCGTTTCAATCCGGGAGGGATTAGCTCTACCAGAACTGCGTCAAGCGAGATGTTAGTGGCCGATCGATACTCATACCAAGATCTCATGCCACAGGGTTTGCCAGTCTCCACTCCACGGCCACTCAATCAACCATTTTACGAATGATTGAACTTTGCCAACTGCCCGGAGGGGACCGTTCGGATTTCAAGATTTCATTTTTTTTTCATCTTCGTTTTCCCACGTAACAGCCCATATCTGGGTCGTTATCAACGCTCGATTAGAACGAAACAGTCGGTGACAGTTCGAGATACCAGCAGAGGTGCCACTGCTGACCAAAGAGGCGTCAGAAAGAATGCCGGAAAGCGACACCGAAAAACGAATGCTTCGCTGAGTTTGTGACGCAAAATCCATGCTAAGCCGCAGCTATACCGATCGGAATAGCCGGAGCATCCAGTAAGGGAGGACCGCCACAGGAGTGCTGCAGCTGCTGTGCACGTGAGGCTCGTAGAAGATTTTCAGGTATTATAGGCAGAGAGAGTGGTAACGAAAACGGTGTGACACGACATATTTAAATCCTGCCTGGATGGAAGCACAAACCAACCGTCCGAAAACACATCGGTAGCGGTAACGGCCAACGGATAAACCCCTTTCCCCCCCCCCTCTCCCGGACTACCCGCTCTGCTGGATGCTCTGCTGCAGACGAGCTCCCAAGATTAACTCACCGCAGCAGCAGCAGCAGCAGCAGCACCAGCAGCAGAAAAGGGCTAAAGGGTGTGCTTACTACCTTTTTTTCCGGTTCCGGATCTCGGATCTTCAGGGCTTTGACACGGTCGACCAATAAATTCCGGGGCCACGAACCTTCGACGATGTCATCCTTCGGTCGGCTTAAGAGCTTATTATTATTTATTAGAGCCGGAAAATCGTTTTACGATCACCCGGTTTTTTGCTGCCCGAGCCAGAGTTTTGTTGCTTTCAATAGATATGCTTTCATTTTCAAAAAATCAATAGCAAGCAACGTGCACAGTACTAGCCCTCATACGCCGTAGGTGAATGAAACCCGGGATGAGTAATCATCGTTCTTGAGGGTACTCTATCCAATTCTAATAAGCCACTCAATACCAGCTTAAAATTCGCGATGAAGATCCGCATCGGAGCAATGCGTGTATGCGACGACGGCCCCAATGCTTAATTAAAATGCGTGACCACACGCTGGCTAACTAACCGTCCGAGTAGCAAATTGATTTAATCCGCACACATAATTGAATCAATCTGACCGTGCTGAACGCCTCTCTTTCTCTCTCGTCGCATCGCTCTCGCTCTCTCTCGGTCCCTCTCGTCACGTTCAAATCAAAGGGCCAAATGAAGCAACTACCCCACGAGCGGGGAGAACGGTTATGCAGAGGGTTGTGTAGTACATTTGGCTGAAGGTCAACCCGTATTGATGGTTCGACAGGCTGACAACCCCCTTTGAGGCACCGTGATTGGGCAATTGCATTCGGTGTAGCATGGCTATTCTATTTGAATAAACGGGGGGGTTGGCTCATCCCAGCCCTCCTCATCATCCTCCGCTTTTCTCCTTCCCATCCTGTCACCCTGTTTTCCCCCCAACGCGGCAATCGTCCAATTCCGAGTGTCAACACGTGCCAGCAATATACCGTGTTCCTACGTCGCTACGAACGTCGGGAAAATCTAGTCCAATCACCTTTGAACCTTTGGTAGCCGTCTGCAGCTGATGCTGCTGCTGATGCTGCTGCTGCTGCTGCTGCTGCTGCTGCACATATTGGCACCTCTGGCTGGCTGGCACCACTGATGAAAGATTAACGATGTCCCATCATCATAACGACCGGCTTTAGGACAGCGCATCTCGAGACAACCCGCGGCTTCATTTATCTCGCTTGTTTCGGGTTGCCTGGTTCTCCATGTTGTCCACTCTTTCGTCGCACACATTTTGATCGTCGCGCAACCGAAGCAACCGTGGGGAACATGCATTGGGAAGAAGAGCATTGATTTCCACACAACAAATAAAAAAAAACCGTTCGCCAAACAAAGTTCCTCAAATATGACCCACTGCCACACACACACAGACACCTACACCTACACACACGCACACAAAGATGTCACTGTGACAATCATCATTCGTAATCATGGACTGATTCCTGGCCCTTCTTTTTTTTTGCGGTTTACATTTAATGGTCACAATCGAGCCAAATCAGCAGCAGAACACGCAGATCGAATGTTGCAAGATGGAGCACGCACTCCGCATCACGTACCGTCCTCTGGGTCAGTCAACTTTACGCGCCCTTCACAAAACCACTGGCCCGAAGGCGTGACCGGTCACGTTTTGCTGGAACGGAGCGAGAGCGGAGCAGAGCAATGGAACCAATAAAGAAAGGTAGAATATTTGCCAAGAAACTTTCAAGAACGAACGCAGCTCTTGGCATCGTTTCCTTTTCTCGATGTGGAGGTGCTTAAAGAGCTATGATGCCCCCGCACGAAGAGAGTCGATTATCAGCCGGCATCAACCATCACCGGCGGTCATACAATCGGTCACACAAATGAGTCTCCTTTATCAAGCTCCCCATTTAGGGACGGCTCTTTATGGTAGCATAACAGCATTTGATAGATCATTTGCTTCCAGCACCTTTTTGTGCCAAGGAGTTTAAGATTCCACCACCGACCATCACTCAGAAACAAAGGAAACGGACCAACACTGGGGCCACTCCAACCAGCACGCGTGATGCTGCATGAATCAGGTAAGCAGCGGTTCAACTCGAACGAACTCCCCGGCCCAACTCCTTCTAGGCCAGCCAGGCAAGTGTCTGCGGCAGAGTACTTCATGGCGATCATTAATTATCGTTCCCTCTCCTCTGGGGATTGCACTTTTAATTTTCCTCGCCACCCCTTCCCCCGGGGGAAACCCAGGCTCCCCTGGGTAGACTTCCGGAGCATTCGCGTAAAAAAAACATCTTGTAAACATACCATCCGTCTGAAATCCGATTCTACTGTGAGAATGAGAGACCGCAGACGAAACGACACGGAAGCAGAGGAAGAACAAGAAGAAAAAGAAGAAGTGGCAACCTGCTGTGCCCCTGGGGTGGGGGAAAGGTTTTCTCCTACGGTTTTTCTTCGTGTCGTGTGTTTGCTAAACGCTCGAAGCAGGCGGTTACGATCAGATTGCGTTCTTCGTTCCGTTCCGTCCCGTTCCGTTGGCAGACCGAACTGAAGAGATTGGAGAGCACAAGGGAGTGCCATCGGCACCGGCACCGCATCTCGGCCATGAGCAAGTGTTAAATTTCATTTTAAATATTTCTGGAAATAGCGACCGACGGCGAGCGACCAACCAAACCGCCGTGAACGCCATGGACGCCATGGACGCCGTGGACGCCGTGGAGCTCTTCGCGAGCTCGTGCGCCTCACAGTGGGTTAGCGATCGGTAGAATCACGCTTTTACCTTCACGTATCGAGGGGGATCGCGGGAAGGTGAAGTGGTGAAGAAATATATTCTTCTCTTTATTTACGAGCCCTTGGCCGACAGGGCGGTAGGTGTAACGAAATCTTGTATGTGTGTGTTCTGTTTTTACGCGCGTTTTAGATTTGCTCCAAACTCCATACGACGACGCCACGCGCCTCACGATCGACGGATTTGTGTTTAATCAAACTTTCTCCATCCGGTATGGGGGCCGGGGGCCAGGATTGCTGGCCAGATTAGACAAAACATACCGCTCGATTATGGTCCACAACGGAATACACCGGGGGCACCGACGCGGAGCAAATAATTGCCTCGTAATCTCCCGGGTAGAACGGCGTTAGTCAAACTTTACTCCGCACAGATGAGACATCCAGTTTGGACAGCATCCGGTATGAGCCGGGTGTGGATATGGCACGCGTGCCGCGCTACCAACAACACGACAGTACACCGTGTCATCGAGGCACGTGACGGGAATTGTGACAACTATCTCCGCTCCGCCCGCGTAAGCGCATTGATATTGGATAAACAAACAGTCCGTGTACACGTCCGAATGTCCGGATTAAACCCAAGCTCTTATCATAGCAGTGTGTAAGGCAGTGTAGGACCGCAGGGCTAACGGTCATTACACCCATTATGGTGATACCATGTAAACAGAGCCATTCGGATGAATGTACGGACGGCGGCCATCCCCGAAATGGACCGTAATTCAATTTTAACTTCGTGACACCAAAACCCGAAATTCAAATATATCCAGGATATTAACCGTGCTCGGGGGGGTTTAAAAAACAAGTAGCAAAAGAAAGGAAAGGAATAAACTAAGGAGCCCCAAGTGTTAGATCCCCTTATCTTTTGGCCTCCCCCTGAGTTGCCCGGGCCCGATCAATTCATCACCAACGAAGGACAGGGACTGGGCAACCTTCAATCAAAGACGAAAGCCACAAAATCAATTCCTCGCCTCAACTTACCCGCTGAAAACCACGTGCCATCGTACATGTTTCCTGCCCACCACTCTCCGATTGATTTCGGTCAGCCGGTCGGTCGGTCGAAACGTTCTTCCTCGTTTTTTCTCTTCATCTTACTCACTCAGTAATGCGAAGGATAGTTTTCATTTCAATCGACTTCCTCTCGACTTCTGGAAATGGATTTTCGCTCGCCACCTTTTCCGCATACCAAGCGCGCGCACACACACACACACACACACAGCACAGCACAGCACAGTGATTGAAAAGGTGAACAAATTTCGATTGCCAAACTCTTGCTTCACGGAAGAGCAGCAAGCTTCCCGGAATTCCTTGTTTGAACCCTCTCTGGTGGAACAGTGTCCGGATGACAACACCATCGCAGCGGCTCTACCGCTACTTCGATTTTTAAAAATTTTGTCCAACACACATTGTTTCCTGCTTCGAACCATGACATTCTTCGATCGAGTATCGAACGCGGTGCGGTCACGTTTAAGAAACTCAATTTCCCCACCGTTTTTGGGCACCTCTGCCAATGCCCTCCTCCCTTTCCCAAATCATCCCTCCCTTCGGTGAAAGGCCCGGAATTGAATTTCAAACTAACCACCACTTCCGAGCAACAACAACCCTTTCCCAAAGCCACGGACAGCTGTAGCACTTTTTTCGATCAACCAATGTCCGTGACACCTGTTATGCTTCACTCCTTTCAATGGCAGGGATACCGGATTCTACCGGTACCGCGGGATTACGGTGACCGATCCTTCATCAAAAATGCTATTCCATAATTCAAATTACACTACGCCCGGTGCACTGTGACGGGGATCGGGGCCGCTGTCGAAGGGAACCGGAACGGTGACGGTGACGAGTACGAGTCTGTAACGGTCACTGGTGGCCCACGAGGACGCGCACAACGCGGAAAACACGCGCGCTCTAACGATCCGATCTCGACCGCTCTCGGCGAGTGAGTGAACTGAGTGAGTGTACTACGGCACGACGATGTAGTAGATGATCCCTACGACCAACCGCTCGGCCGTTCGGCTCTGGCACCGACACGAGGCACGGCAAACCGACGACACGACGGCTGGATCGTAGTAGTGGCAGCGCCTGCGGTTGGTGCTTGTTCTACTACTTGCCGCTTTGCTGGTACAGCGTCCAGCGTCAAAACAAATACCATATGGGGACGCGCCGACGCAACTCCCGCCCCTCGCACTACCTACTGACCACCTTCACCACCGACCACCGCTCATCATCGCTCCCCTTCTCTTCCAGGATGTTCTGTAGAACATAATATTTAGACCACCGCCGACGACGACGACGACGATGACGACGACGGCCGAAGTGAGTGAAAGTGCCACCGATGAAGGCGCGCAAAAACGACGGAACTCAGCAGCAGCCGGGCACATGCACCCCTACACCTTACACGCGTTGCAGCTGGTGAAACTTATTTTCAATTAAAACCGTTAGATTGCAAATTCCTTTTACATGTGTGTGTGTGTGTGTGTGTGTGTGTGTGTGTGTGTGTGTGTGTGTGTAGGGTTTTTTATGAAAAAAATAAAACAACTTCATAAAACACAAAAACAAAAACTTCATAAAACAACAGATCAAACGTTGGAGGAAAAACTTAACCACCTTGAGCGAAGCGTTCATTCTCTAAACTGAAAGATTATTATTAAAAACGATGCCGAGTGCGCTCCTTTTCATGATGATGATCTCTTTCTTGTTTGAAAGCACCCACTCCTTACGTTAACGGTAATCCTTGCCCTCGGCTAGCAGGTCTTCCGGTGAGGTGTAATCTTTCATCCCGCCCAATGCACTAAACGATGTTTAAGTGCTCAATTTTGCGCCCCACACGTTCAACACTATTGATATTCTCTTAGAAGGCACCAAGATGTAGCGCAAGTAGCTAGTCCGTGTGTTCAGAGGGCAAGGTGTTTCACACGTGCTCGCACTACACTAGCAGCTATTGGGTCCTCCCTTTGGTCCGGGCCGTTCCGCGGTCTGTTTACTTTGTCCTGCGACGATCGATGCTAACGGAGCCTCTCTGACGGCGACGCGGCACGGCTGGAATGGCTGGAAAACTACTTCATCCTCACCAACTTTCTGCGACATGGGGCAAAGCTAGCACTACTGGCGGTGGCGGCGTTTGTTTGGTGATGTCTCATTCGATGTCAGCTCCTTTCCGTGTCCCCGTATTGGACTATGGTGCCGCCGGTTCGTGGTGCCACGCAAGAAAGATAAATTGTTTACTTAACCGAAGCAGCGCGCCTGAATTCATCATCTCGCTAGTGCCGACCGTGGAAACTGTTCATATACTAGCCTACCTTTTCTGGATCTTTTTGTCCCGTTTACCCTCTCTGGCTGCCACTCACGTGACGTTTCCGCGGACCAGCAGCAGCACCAGCAGCAGGAAGGATGAGCGTGTCTCCGTGTATCAAACGGAGCGGAACACGAAAGGGAGGAAATGATACGCAACGCAAACACTAGCCATCCAGCCTTTTTTCGCACCCTGGGCCAACGAAGCAAGCGGCCTCGCACCTCAAGTACGCTGTTGGCGTTCACCAACAGTGACAGGTTTAACGTCTTATCCCGCCCGGTAACTGGTACCGACGGTCGTGGTAGGCCGTGAGTTTTCTCGATGGTGAGGGCCGGCATTTAAAATTTATTCGCTTTACCTAACCGGTAAAAGCGATAAGCCAGATCGGAATTCCTACGGCGGTACCAGGATCTACCCTTCTATTTCGCTGCGCAACGAACGGACGATTGAATTACGTTTTAAAGATCCGATATTGATGGGGAATGCAGTTCCGTAATATGACAGCAAACAAGGTGCTGGTGCTGGTGCTGGTGCTGGTGTGATCTCTTTGTGAGCGGTTCTTGTTGTCAAGGCCAATAAAAGGCAGGTAAGGATAAGGCAAAAACCAACACCTAACCTACCGAAGCAAACATCCCGATATTTATTCAATTCAATAGGTAAACTTGCAAAATGAAAATAGCTTCTATGCGCCAGCATATAGACTAGACACGAAAGCGGAAGTACAAAGCATTCCAGCACTCACTTCAGCTACACCATATTTGTTAGCGCCGTCAAGCGATTATACTTCCCACAAAACACTTGAAATCTCGCAAACTTTCCTTGTACGTGTGCTGCGTAACGCGCAAGTAGAGATCCGGAAATCGATTTCTTCCAAGCTTCCAGCACTTCCGTGACCTTGCGAAATGGTGCTTCATCTTGATCCACATTTCCTCCTTTTTTCTCCTTGTGGCCGCTATTACTACATACGAACGGCTGCAATCTGATGTACCGGGGACGGTGAGCCATGACGTGCCAAAACTTCACCCGGAAGCAAAACTCCTACTCCATGGCTCTTCGCCTCCATAGGATCCCCGTAACCGTAAGCTACCGCACAGTCCATTCCAGGGCGACTCGTCCCCGAAGAAGAGAGCTTTACAAGTTGTCCCAATTTGTCACGTTATCTTACACCATTGTCCGTTGTTCTATTTTAGCTATGGCAAGGCTGGATGACAGTAAGGCGACTCAATAATGTCGTCCCTCTGCCGGTACGGAAAAGTTGAGACCAAACAAAGCTGATAAAATCATATTTAAGCATCTCTGCTGAGCAACATAACATGAGCATGAGCATGAGATAACAACGAATTGCTGTACATCTCGGTGAGCAGCGGATAATCATTATATTTGCTAACGACCGTTCCGAATTTACTGCTACCGTCGAAAGGTAGTAGTACTTGAATAAACTCACTCTTGATGGTATTGGATCGATCGGATTTGAACGGTATGGGACGATTGTTGAGTTCACCTGTAAATGTCACTGGAATGGAAAGGACTCTCAGCAACGTTTGAATGGCGATCGAGTGTGTGCTGTGCGAACATACTTATACTCTCGTGAGACAATTGACCAAACCCTACTCCTAACGAATTGCAAAACACCTGCGAAAGTCCTTGACTAATCGCATAATACGGCAATAGACGGGGGAGATGGGTGACCTGGCGCCCTGCTAGCATGCAACGGCGGTCCCCATTGGGGCCCGAGCTTTGATCGTGAAGTTCATACGGGAGGGGGTACAGACTGCCAAAGCGATGGAATGACTTTATCACGAGCGCCATGAGTGCGGCTCTGGCAGGACACCCGTATCCGCACGTATGCGTGACATAGCCGGTAGCATGTCACACCAGCGGTCACCCGGTTCAGCGGCAAACTGTGTACCAACCAACGTTCCCCCTAAATGTTGATTCAGCTCTCCAGAGACTTGGAATTGTAATGTGTTGCCAATCGGGTATCGTCGCTATCATTCACGCGATTCCTTAGGTGCCATAATCAACGGTGAAAATTCATGTCAACCAAGCCAGGGCTGGAAACGTTGCCGAAGGAAGATGGGTCACGCATTTAATTTATTCAAAAGCCTTAGTCACATTTTCTTGCCGCAACAGCTGTGTAACGTTCGAGGAACCTGCGGTAACAACGCTTGATGGGCGCGCATAACCTTGAACAAATTTCTGTCTAGCTCGTCGTCGTCGCAGCAATTTCCTGTTGCGCATGAAAGTGAATGTGTTCGTGTTGACGTCGACCATATACCATAATTCAATTACAGGTGGAACGATACGGAAGAGCTGGACAAAAAAACCCGAAGAAAATCGATAGCCTTATCGATTTTCTAATTGACCCTTGCTCCTGCCCTCCCCCAAACCCCAAATCCAAAAAGCAAATTCCCAATGAATTCCGCGGGAGTAACGAAACATATGTAAAAAAATGTTTCAAGCTAATGTTGCACCTCGCCACAAAGTTAAACAGCGTCCAAGGAACAGACAAAAATCCGTGACTCTAATGGACGTACCATTCTTCATCGGTCACGTACAGCTAACAGACTACGAACTTACCTACACAACTTTTGCAATTCAAGCGAGCGGCGTTCTGTCCATGATGCATTTGGAACATGTTAAACCATTATCACCAAGATGGTTCACCGTTCTGTCACATGCAATTATGAAATTAAATTATACGGCATCATATTGCTCCTGAGGTGACTCAGGGAATCCAACCTGCTGTTGTCAACCTCGCTTACATTGTTACACCGATCGATCAAAGCTGAATAGTTTCAGCATTGGATTCTTGCCACATAGCCCATTGCATTGTTTACTAACGCTTATTCAAACTTACAGCTTTTCTAATCAAAATAATGGTTTAGCTGAATTACAACTTGGCCCATGGGGAGTGAGTAACGCTCAGGAGAAGCTACACCCACAATAAAGATATTAAAAAAACACACCAATTGCAGCTTGCATATCGTTGAAGTAACGTACTTTCATGGCAGTCATGCACGCACCCAAGTAAATCCTCTATGCTTCCGCCACAACTACGTCCTATGGCTTCTAGAGGAACGGAGGAGAACTGTAGATGCCCGCTGTAAGGTCGTGCTAGATGATGTCTGTGGGGTTCGCAATCCTGTTGCATAAGCTTAACAATCCCTCGACGGTATTGTCCGCCTTTCCCTTTGGTCATACATTCCCGTTTACGTCCAGAATAGCGGTAGAACAGCTTTACCATCAGTGAGCTATTCGCAAAAGTGCAGAGTGCAAACAAACAAACATTCTAGAGCCGGTATTTGCTTAAACATAGCACTATCTGACACAGCAACTTTTTACGTATGTTTCCAAGCTCTTCCAAGCTTTTTTTGGATTAATCTACTTAAAGGCAAAGGCAGGGAAATGATTCTTCACACAACTCTCATAAGCATACTACACTCTATGTACTGGTAGGATCCATGGATTTGCAAACGTATGTGCCCTTCCTGGTGCTTACACTCCGTTCACAGAAGGAACCAGCTTTCCCTTACTTTTCTGGCAGAGCACGTACTCGTAAAACGTCCCGTATCATTTGAATCGGTAAGTCAATCTCATCTCATCTGTACTACAACGTCACACAAATCAAATAAAGGCGCTCCCTCGACAACACTTACATCTTGTTCACTATAACACTCCCTTCAGTTAGCGCCAGTAGTGTCCTGGCGCCTCCTTTGAGTCCATTCCGGCAAAAACATAAGCAGACAACTGGTACAAGATCAACACTGTCTCGCAAGAGAAACCGGTAGACATAGGACGGGCGAAATGCTTGCCAACACTGTTCATCCACTGTAACGTCTTGCGGCACGACACTTTTCCGCCAGCATCCTTGACTGACAGGCGCCCATCGGTCATACTGCTAGCCAACTAATGGAGACAAATTGCATACGATTTGTAGCAGCTTCCGTTTGTTCTCTTTGATTGCTACCAGCAGTCTATTGATTCGTTCGCTTAATAGCAAATGGCAAACCGTCGTTGGAAGGGGTAGTCTCCGTTTGTGCTTCAAGAGAAGGTACCTGACATGCAAACAGCGCTTTCAAAGGGAAAGTCCACATCATAGTTAAGCCATCAGGTATATTGAAAAAAAAAACATAAATTAACCTTCACTAACTGAGCGATTAATCATTCGATATTCGATATAACCCGGGCAGTGAAGTGTATTATCTGCCTATAGTTGGATCCTTAAAGTTGAACACTCTTGAATCATCACCATCATGAAGGACTCCGCATCCAGCTAGCTTGCCGGCTGCTCGGATTCACTCTAGAGTTTCCTTAAGCATTCACGCTTTTCCATTCAGCTTTATGAGAAATAGATTGCTGGCTCAGCATTTTGTTGGAAAGCAAAATTAATATTGACAGTTGACCTCCATTCTATTTTCTATATTGCTTTACTAGTCACAACGTATATAGTCGTGTGTGTGTGTCGAAATTTTTTTTTATTATGATGTGCCACTTTCGGCTCCTGTCTACTCCAATCAAAATCCAATTTTCAATAGAACCCTGTAAGCGAACGGAAGAAAACTTTTCTTTCCCAATTCTATGTGAAAAAAATCAGCTGTAACATTTATCAGCTAAGCTAAGCTAGCAAGCGGTCCGTTCCAATTTGTTGCATCTTCGGTGCGAAAATTGTTTCAATATTCAACATAAACGCCTCCAAGTGTCTTTAGTTGCATCTTGACACAGTTTTGACATCATTTTGAGTTATTGAAGTCTAATAGCAGTCAATGTGCATCGAAGCTAGTTAATCCCTCAACACAATCCTTCAATCCAGTACACCGTAACACGTGTTTCCTGTGCTCATCTGCCAGTTCAACTTCCAGAAAGGCAGGAACAGATTGACGTGTGATCATCGCTGCGGCGTTCCCCAAAAACGCTTTACAATTCCAAAAATCAATCACCAACAGGAGCATCGTGCGAGATTAGGCACTGCTACGTGAATGCAAGGTGAGCTGTGTGAATCTCGGAATAGGCTATCCATCACTCCAACGCTGCCGTTATGGTGTAATGCCATCATAAATATTCAAAAGCTTTATCATCGAAGGAAGGTTTCCCGTCTGCCAATCGTTAACCACATTGGCATTTATACCATGCTCGGGCATTGGGGGTCAGGGCACTTCTATCCGCCAAAAAACACAAACCGCTCACAAATGGCACTCTCTGTAATACGTGACGGAGGCAAGCTGTTTGCTTTAATCCTCGTTAATGCTCTACATCCGTAGTATCATTACAATCATAATGTCTCAGACGTAGTCACTTCACCGCTTGATTTCGCGACAGATTGGTTTAGTATGGTATTCGTGAATGTAATTGTTTTGTTAAACCTACAATTTGTATTATGATGAAACAATAAACAAGAACAATTCCTGTCAGCGGAGAACGATTAGAGTGCTTTAGCTCATGCAATAATAGTCTTCATCTTTGCAGCACAATGCAATGACCGTTTTGGGAAACGCTCCAAAAATCCAATTTACTTAGAATATGACCAGGCATCGATAGAATGGATGGTAAACAAAAGAGAAATATAATGGATGATAAAGTGATAGCGGTGAATTTCTCACTTATGACATTTCTCTTCTGCTGCCTAGAGAGGATGACATTCAACAAGAAATCATTATTGCTCTGTCCACTGTGCTCTCTGCGGAAATACCACAAAGAAGTATGCACAATTTGTTATGCTAGTGACACAGTTCAGGAAGAGCAGTGGACCATCGTTGGTAGTTATCTGATTTCTGACCTTCTCTCAACCCAGGCTTTACTCCTCATCACCAAAGTCCAAACTCAACGGAACCAGAGTAACAATCTTTTGATGAAGGATAATGAAGAGAGCAGGGTACAGCGTCCAATTTGAGGAATACTTTCATTGGTTCCAGTAGTGACCTCATGTTAACCACAACGCATTTGAAATATTTGGTCTGTGGTTTTGGATGCCTCAACTGTTATTGCCAAAACAGATTGGTGTCTGTTAACGATTGCAAACCTCGAGAAAAACTAACTAGTGTTGGCCCAAGTAACCATAGGCTTCTTCAGAAGGCACCATCATCACTGTAGCAAACTTTGCTAACTATTATTTTCGATTGTGAAGCGATGGAGGTAGCAGTGAATTCCAATAAGCACACCACACTTTTCGTAACATTTAATACTCGATTGGTTGGAGACTGTCTAGATAGGCTAGAAATTGAAACAATAACGTTCAGGACATTCGTTATTGCATTTCGTACCACAGCTTCCTTGTTTAGATTATTCAATTTTGTCCGAACAAAATGTGATAAGTAATTGTAAATCGATATTTTTCCAAATTCTTTCTAACAATACTGAGATCAAATTATCGAAATTTTAGCGCATTAAATTTCATTCTACCGTTTCTGCAGTATCCAGCACCATTAATGTAAATCGCATCTCTGCTAGTAAAGAAGCGAAAACGAAGTGGTTGAAAAAGCGTTATTCAACCGATCCGGGCTTAAATGTGTGGTGATTTCTGTGGCAAAATGAATAATCTTTTTCTCCTTCCCCACATTCCTTTGTTCACCGGTAAACGCTTCATGCGATGGAGCTTTATTAAGCGCTCTAGAGCAGCAACGTGTCGGAGCAGATTTTCACCTGCCACGTGCAAACGGGAAAACTCAATTACAATCGCAGTCTGCACTCGTCGTAGCGGTATGATTGATTTACATATCTTTAAGGCAGCACGAGCTATAGCATTTGCTGCGGGAGTCGTGATGGCACAACTGCCAGTGTCGCGACAAATGTTCCATGTAGTTCACAGCAGAACGAGCCGAAGACTGAGCTTACCCCGCTAAAGGAAACGCGGAAGGAAAGATGCTTTTGCAGATGTTTGCTACCTACCACCGGCAACCGCTGGAAAGATGATGCTATAAAGCTCGTTAATATTAGTGCCTAATTTAAAAAGTGATTCAGTGAAATTTAAGCATTCCATCTCGCACAAATTCTGCTCGATTCAATGCGGGTGTATGTATACATCTTATTACTCTCAGTGATCAAATATTAAGATATTAGGTGATTGCGTTTACAAGAAATTTTACTGCCTCATTTTCTTATCTGTAATCAGAAAAGTAACGATTAGTGGTGTACCTTAATCTTTAGCGCACACGCAAGGGCCAGCAGCCATTCAAATTAAATGTGTAGCTGAAAAAGCTGGTTGGTTGACGACTGGGGGTTGCTGATGGAATCAGGACACCGTATCACCCAGAAACATAGAAACTACCTTAAATCGCAACCCCTGAAGAAGGTACCGTGACCATAGTAAGCCAATTTGTTAGGACACACACCATGCGCTGGCCGAAAAGCGTGTTCTGTTGTTCCGCTATGGTCAAAGCGCGAGATCGCGTGGGAAGCACGCTCAAGCCCGTAACGTTCTCCGATAAGGTGATTTGCCCTAAACGCTCACCTTCCGTTTCCACCTTGAAAGCTTTCGAGAAGCCGCGTAGCTCCGTACTCCCTATGACTGTGAACTATTCCAATGGATCGCGGAGTTGAGAAAGCGTGTCAGCGACGGTTTGCGGTAGGATATTTATTTATTGTTTTACTTTGCTTCTTTTCACTTCGTTCTCCCTGCCGGCGAAGGTTGAAAAACGACACGTTGAATGAACGGAGCATAGTAGGATTTCCGGTCAAAATCCATGCTCGTAGTATGTAAATAACACCTCATTAATGTAAATATTTTTCCTGCTAGCGGACTTCCTACGTGCGACGTGCTCTGGCTCCTGTGCGGAGAATCCATCACGGTTTTGGAGCGACATTTAATTTTGATAAAACGAATTTTACGCTCGCAGCACTGCACTGTTGCCTACGAGGTTAAGCGGGGTTAAAGTGCATCGACATGAGATTAGGCAGACACCGGAAACCCATTAACAGCAAGCAATAGTTCAGGTTAAGAGCATCTTACGCACCTCGGTACCCAACGCAAAGGTCCTTAAGTTCGTTGGTAAGACTGTCTGTTGTAGCCAAATTAAAATGGACATTCACCCAGGACTGCCCCAGCAACGAGTAAAACATAATTGGATAGCTTATTGAGTACCAGACCGGTGTCCGTTGCGCTAGCAGCGTGAGCACCAGACTGTTCCGTGCATTCGAAGCGAACCCAATTTCTTTCTACTATATGTCGCCTTTACTACTGTGCACAAGGAATTAAAATGGTGCGCAAGATCCGCACCATCTGCATGATGTATCGGTAGATTCAATTAAAAGAGTTGTATGCAGGATAAATGCAAACCGGCTGAGCCTAATGGAACGGTGCCAACCAATTACCGTTCCTACAACCGTTTGCTGACCACAAAACAACCGTTTGATCTGACAATAACGATAGCTACTGGAGATTCACAACACATTATGCACTGCCCTATTGATTGTATTAAGCCCTCCTCTTTTGATAAATAATGACACAGGACGTACAGGTCCATTTGTTTCATTCTCTTTTCATTTCCTTTCAGCATTAGGTTGTTGTGTTTTTGCTGTTTATTATATTTTCTTCTGTCCATGCGTCATTGTTATAAACTTTATATTCCTAAATTTCGACCTCAATGTCTTCTCCTTACTACAAACGACACAAAATAAACACTTTGTTCCTCTCCTCTTCTTCTTCCCAATCGCAGCATCGCAGCTTCTCTACCTGCGACGGACGTGGAACCATTCGTGGCAGTTGTGAACGCTCTTGCTCGTATAACGGCGTCGACGGTGTCAATGGTCCAGCTGTGTTGACTGGTCTCAGTAGCAGCACCACCACCAGCAGTTGCTATGCCTAGATGAGCCACGATACGATGAAGATGCACCATCACGAACAGCTGCGGAACATCCTTCCTTCCTTCCTTGCTCCTCCTCTATCGTTCCGGTTTATCTGCAAGAAATAGTTCGATCTAAACGTTCCAGTCGAAAGTAAGTGCTACACTAGAAGCGCATATATTTAAACCGATAATCAACACGAGGATAAAAAGGGAAGGTTAGGTTGCCCAAGCAGGTCCTCGTGTTGTCGGATTAGCTACAAAAATTTAGAATTTATCCGTACTGTTGCTGTTGTTGCTGCTGTTGGCGTTGCTATTGCTAGTCGTGCTGTTACTGTTGTTGCCTGTCCCCGTGCCAGAAGCAGCTCCACCGCTGCCCGTACCGCCTGCAGATCCGGACCCACTGCCACCCGCTGACGTGCTGTTGCCGTTTGCGACAAACGATGTGCCCAGACCATATAGGTGACCGCAGTACTTCGCGTTATCGATGTTATCTTCAAAGAACAGCTAGGAAGAGAGCGAAAGGTGAAGAGAAAGGTGAAATAATAAAACACTCTACAGAATATGATTACAATACGCTCGAGCTCGTATGCTACCGCCATTAGAGCGCCCATGGTCATGCGAAAATGATAAAGCCAGGATCGAAAGGTACGGCCAGGTTCGAAAGGTTCGAAAGGGAGGAAAGGTTCGCCACCACCATCAACTGGTGTAGATATATAGGGAGGGGCCGGTAGGAAAAACATCCAGGTTTTGAGTTTTTTGTATAATGCTTGGTCGCTATTCAGAAGCTTCAATTCTATTCCAAAACGTGTTCACGTCAAACACAAATCCAACCACTTGAGGTAGATGGCGGTAGAAGGCAATTCTTAATCATTTCATCAATGCAATCATCCTAATCAATTTGAGACTATTTTGCGAACGATTTACCATTTGCCATCATCATCGCATACCCCATGTTCTCGCTTTTTATCTCCTTCTCTTTCTCACACAAACTCTCTGAACTGCCTGCTATCACTATGTTGTCGGGAAACTACCGTATGGTACCATCACATTAATTCTCAAACCCATCCCAAAATGTCCACACCTGAGAAGGGTACAGTTTTGGCCGGAAGGCACTACAGGGTACACCATAGATGCCCGCAACGTTGGCACAAAATACTCTAACGTTAACCTTAGACCCTAGAACCTACCCCAGAAGTAATCGAGAAAGAATAAGAAACAAAACGGTATCGGGACTCGGGAGGACGGGGTGGGATAGCTACTTTTCTGGTTTTGGATGAATCTTCAGTTTAGTGTCGATGTGATTGCATGCTTTGCGCAGTGACTGTTGCAAACTCTCACTACAGCTGCACTCAAAGCTGCCAATACCGCTACTATTGTGACTTCGGTTCAGGCCGATGTTTGAGCAGGCCTCCGTTGACTGTCCCGCACCGTAGGCAAGGCCGGTAGCAGCGACAACTAAAGGGCAACCGATCGTATGTACCTCTCGCATTTTGAAGAACGCCATTCCGGTCAACAGTGAATCGGAACCGGCCTGATGCTGCGGTCCGACACGTCTCAGTTCCAGTTGATCGGCCACCTCTTGCAGGCCCCCTTTCAGGTTCTTGCACGATTTCATCAGATACTTGACGTCGTAGATGGTGGGAAAGTAAATCCGCAACAGCTCGAAGAAGTCGCCCTCCTCGGCGGGCAAGTTCTGATCGGTTAGCAGCTTCAGCAGATATGCGAAATCGTAGCCCGAGTGGAAGCTAAGCCACTTGATGTTATCCATCAGCACAATGCCGGAGGTCATGAGCAGCTCGGCGAAATCGAGCGGATCGATACCGTCCTCCTCATGCTTCTTGAACTGTATGCCGGAATTGAGCAGCAGATCAATCGAATCCTGTGCGTACATGTCCTCGCTAAGGTTGAACTTGAAATTGAACTGCCAGGTCGAAAACCCCGCCGGTGTAAGCCCGTCGTCATCCATGAACGTCAAGCCAAGCTGGATGATGCGCAGTAGATCCACGTTGCAGCGCAAACACTGGTATTGGTAGTCGGCCGAGGAGCGGAACTCCCCAACAGGCCGGGCGACCACACCCGGAAACTCCGTGTCCATCGCGACAAACGGATACTTCTGCACGATCAGTCGTATCGTTCGGAACTCTTCGTCCAGATTATGCCGCCACACATCCCGTATACCGCATTCTTCATTCGTCTGCGCATTCATGTTGCCACCGATTCCTGTACCTCCTCCGCCACCACCACCGCCGCCGTGACCGCCTGTGCCACTGACCGCTGATGGCATTGCCTGTTTCTATACAAAGAATCAATAGATTAAAAAAACAACAATCAAAAAGCCTGTAGCAGCAATCGTCATGAGAACACCTTCACTTACCTGAGCCTCAGTTTGGGGCTGTTTTGGGTGCCACTTGCGTTGATGTTGTGAAGCAGCAACGCGTAAACTGTCGGTTTAAAAAGGGTGATCACCGAAACGCGGGTCTGTTTCGTGACCGTTCGGAGCCCGCTTTTTGCTAGATTTTGTTGATCCGGCTCTCGTACGCTTTCGTGGTTTATCCTACGATTTAAGGCGTTTTCTTCTGCGTCAATCAAAATACCAGGCTCCTTGGTTTGATTCGTATCTTCATGTGATGTTTCTGTAACTTCCACTAAATTATTACTTTTCCCAGCTACGCTCGGTTCCAGGTTACTGTCGGGCGTCACTACAAATTGTGACCGATGTGGGCACGCGCTGCATGAGAAGCTGAAACCGAACCTAAACTCGTTTTCTTCCGTTTTCACCCCGGTGTTGGGTGAGATTCGGAAAACAAGATGTTGAGGCTAGCGGGACACAAAGAACAACACTTGTAGTCCTCGGTTGTTTCGCGAGTAGTCCACGCGTTCCCCTTACCTTTCCACTGCCACAATACAAGATTGATTTTTATCGTCCCACGGAACGCGCCGCCAAAATCTTTGTCCGGTGCGCACTGCTGATTTGGACCTTGGCGGAGGGATCGGGAAAGGAAAGGCCTCCACTCGGTCCGACCTACGGCAAACTTGGCAAAGTGTCTTTCAGTGGAACCCAGACACTTTTATCGTCGATCCGAGCAACCTAGATCAGACCAGCGTCATTAAGATGACCAAGATTGTTGCCACCAAAAAATCCACACTTTCCGCTATTTGTTCCTCGCCTCTAGCAAAGCCGACACACCGCACCACACGCACAAAATCAAGCGTTGTTTGACAATCACTTATTTGCTGCATGGGACCAGAAATCGATGAAATGCAGGGTGAGTCGATGAAAATTAGAGTTTATCGATTGTTTTGGTTTCGAACTGTTTGGTAAACTCCTGTTTCGTGCTTGTTCTTACTTACGATGGAGGTTTTAGGAGAAATTAATAGCTTTTGTCGCTTTTGCTTGAGCCAGGACTGCGAATTGCTTATGCCACTATCCAGCGCCATCGAAGACCTTTCCTTCTCCATCCAAGACATACAGCAAACGACCGGGATTCTGGTGAGGTTTTCAGCCTAATCGTGAGTTTATTCGCCACGATATTAACATCTTTTCTTTCGAATTTTTCTGCAGATTCTTGAGAGCGAAGTCGATTGTCTAACCGTCTGCACCAAATGTAGTACCAAAATTGAATTCACAGTTGATTTTCGTCGTTCCTGCATAAATGGAAACATTCTGTTTATGCAGCTCTTTGGTCATATCATCGACAAGCTTCGTTCAGCCGACATTGAGGAAGAGAATCAGGAGGACGGAGCATACGAAAATAACGACCCGATGAAAATCGAAATTGTTCGGGAAAACCAATCAAACCATGCAAACCATTCGAAAGCACACGATGAATCGCTATTTCCGGTGGACGAGTCGCAAGAGCTGATCAATGAGCGAACTTCCAACGGACATACGGATTGTGAAGACGAACACAGCAGATCTGAGGATCTCCCACCTTTGCCTATGAACAAGCTAAGAGCTAAAAGAAAAATCTCAAATTCCAGTGCGTTTGAGGCCACATCGAATCAAAGAAAGGCAAAATCAAAGGAACGGATTCCGACTAATGAAGGAAATAATCCGATAAAACCAAAACCCTCCGGAAAACATAGAAAACGATTATGCGGTATTTGTGGTGCACTAGTGTACAATCTAATCGTACATACACGATCGCATACCAAGGAAAACCTTCTCAAATGCCCGCACTGTCCCGTACAGATGGCTCATGCCACTAACCTGCGAGCTCATGTGCGTGCGTTTCACGAGAAAGTAGTCATCAAATCTTGTGAACCGTGTGGCAAAGGGTTCATCACATATGACTCTTACAAAACACATATGGTATGTGCCGGCCGAAGTGATCCAGAAGATCCGTAAGAATATCACTAGACAATCTTTTTAAATGTTATTTTCTTGCAGCGAACTTACCACAATATCGGTGCGCAGTACCAGTGTGAAATTTGTCTCAAAATGTTCAAACATCCTGCCAATCGCCGAACTCATATCAAGCGAATACATATTGTTGAATGGAAGTATGAATGCCAGATTTGCCAGAAAAAGTTCAAAGACGCGTAAGCAATAGAACTATAGAAAACCGGCAGACTCTCCAGTATCTCTCCAGTAAAATTTACGTTACCACCACTCGCTTGTTATTTCGCAGGGATGTTTTGAGAGAACACGGAAGGGTCCACTCTACCAACGCTCCATACGCTTGTAGCCACTGTCCAAAGCGATTTAAGTCGCCCTACGCAAAAAAAACGCATGAAATAACTCACAGTGGTATCGACTTCCCATGTACACTCTGCACTAAGGTGTACCGATACAAGAGCCAACTCAACATGCATTACCGGAAATGCCATCCAGAGGAATGTAAACCCGAACCAGCTTAGCAAAAAGTCCCACATGGCATCCAATAATCATGTAATGACTGATATATTTACCTTGATCACACAAGGTATCGAACGCAGTCGCGATCCGAAAAATAAACTTGTGGCCACCGATTCGATAGTGTGGAACCACAGCTACCAGAGCCCAGAAACTCAAGTTTCACGTTCTACATCGAATAAAACCGGAAGTGTATCAAACATCGATAAACCTCTCGTATATAGTAAGCTATATAGCTATACGCTCTTATATGTTGAGAAAACAAATCTCTTTCACGGTAGCACTTGGCGGATATGGGCGATTTTGAATTTAGCTTCGAGCAACTATCGCTTTGCTGCATAGACCAGAAATCGATGAAATGCAGGGTAAGTCGATGAAAATTAGAGTTTATCGATTGTTTTGGTTTCGAACTGTTTGGTAAACTCCTGTTTCGTGCTTGTTCTTGCGATGGAGGTTTTAGGAGAAATTAATAGCTTTTGTCGCTTTTGCTTGAGCCAGGACTGCGAATTGCTTATGCCACTATCTAGCGCCATCGAAGACCTTTCCTTCTCCATCCAAGACATACAGCAAACGACCGGGATTTCGGTGAGGTTTTCAGCCTAATCGTGAGTTTATTCGCCACGATATTAACATCTTTTCTTTCGAATTTTTCTGCAGATTCTTGAGCGCGAAATAGATTGTCTAACCGTCTGTACAAAATGCATCAATCGCATAGAACTCGCGCTGGATTTCCGTCGTTCCTGCATAAAGGGAAACGTGAAGTTTTTGCAGCTCTTTGGTCATATCATCGACAAGGTTCGCTCACCCGACACCGCGGATGCGAATTTAGAGCACGCAGAATACATAAAGGACGACCCTTTAAATATGGAAATTCTTCTTCAAAACGAAGAGAACAATGAAAATACCTTGAAAGCGGACAATGAGTCGACATGTCCGGTAGAAAAATCTCAAGAACTGTTCGATGAGCAAACTTCCATCGGGCAGGCGGATTGTGAAAACGAACACAGCGGGTCCGAAGATCTTTCACCTGTGCCCATAAGCACGTTAAAATGTAAAAGAAAAATAACAAATAAGAAAGAAGTCGTGACGAAATCCAATAAAAAGAAAGGGAAATCAAAGGAACAGATAGGGGATAGCAGAGAAGATAAAACAACCCAATCCGGAAAGCGCCAAAAATTATTGTGCGGTATTTGTGGTGCTCTAGTGATCAATCTGATCGACCATACGCGATCGCATACCAAGGAAAACCTTCTCAAATGCCCGCACTGTCCCGTACAAATGGCAAATAGCGCCAATCTGTTAAGGCATGTGCATACAGTACACGTGAGAACTGTCGTCAAATCTTGTGAACCGTGTGACAAAGAATTCATTACATTGGACTCCTATAAAACACATATGGTATGTGCCGGCCGAAGTGATCCAAAAGATCCGTAAGAATGTCACTGGACAATCTTTTTAAATTTTATTTTCTTGCAGCGAACTTACCACAATATTGGTGCGCAGTACCAGTGTGAAATCTGTCTCAAAGTATTCAAACATCCTTCGAATCGTCGAGATCATATACAGCGAATACATATTGCTGAATGGAAGTATGAGTGCCAGATTTGCCAGAAAAAGTTCAAACACAAGTAAGCAATAGCGCAGTTGCAATCTAGCAGTATCTCTACAATTAAATAACTACCATTCCTTTATCCATTTCACAGGAGCAGTCTAAAGCAACATGGAAGGGTACACTCTACCAACGCTCCATACGCTTGTACCCAATGTCCAAAGCGATTTAAATCTTCATCGACTAAAAGAAAGCACGAAATTACACATAGTGGCATCAATTTCCCATGTACAATCTGCACTAAGGTGTACCGATACAAGACCCTACTCAATATGCATTACCGGAAATGCCATCCAGAGGAATGTAAGGACGAACCAGCTTAGCAAAAAGTCCCACATGGCATCCAATAATCATGTAATGACTGATATATTTACCTTGATCACACAAGGTGTCGAACGCAGTCGCGATCGGAGAAAATAAACTTGTGATCACCGATTCGACAGCGTTAAACCACAGCTACCACAGCCCAGAAACTCAAGTTTCATGTTCTACATCGAATAAAATCAGAAGTTTATCAAACATCGTTAAACCTTTCGTATATAGTAAGCTATATAGCTATACGCTCTTATATGTTGCGAAGACAAATCTCTTTCACGGTAGCACTTGGCGGATATGGGCGATTTTGAATTTAGCTTCGAGCAACTATCGCTTTGCTGCATAGACCAGAAATCGATGAAATGCAGGGTGAATCGATGAAAATTAGAGTTTATCGATTGTTTTGGTTTCGAACTGTTTGGTAAACTCCTGTTTCGTGCTTGTTCTTACTTACGATGGAGGTTTTAGGAGAAATTAATAGCTTTTGTCGCTTTTGCTTGAGCCAGGACTGCGAATTGCTTATGCCACTATCTAGCGCCATCGAAGACCTTTCCTTCTCCATCCAAGACATACAGCAAACGACCGGAATTTCGGTGAGGTTTTCAGCCTAATCGTGTGTACAGTCATCTCATTATTCCTTTTTTGCAGATCCTTGAGAGCGAAATCTCATATCTGGCCATTTGTACAAAATGTAGCGCCAGCATTGAACTCGCAGTCGATTTTCGTCGTTCCTGCCTTAATGGAAATATTCTGTTTATGCAGCTTTTCGGCCATATCATCGACAAGCTTTGCTCATCCGACATCGTGGAAGAGTATCTGGAAGATGCAGAATACGGAAAGAGCAACCCTTTGAATATAAATATGGTTCTACAAAACGAAGAGAACAATGAAAATACCTTGAAAGCGGACATTGAGTCGATATGTCCAGTAGAAAAGTCTCAAGAACTGTTCGATGAGCAAACTTCCATCGGGCAGGCGGATTGTGAAAACAAACACAGCGGGTCCGAAGATCTCCCACCTGTGCCCACAAGCACGTTAAGATGTAAAAGAAAAATAACGAATAAGAAAGTGGGCGTGACCGCATCCCATCCCAAAAAGGAACAATTAAAGGAATGGATTGGAGAGAGTGGAGGAAATGAAACAAGTAAACCAATGAAACGTAAAAAATCGGGAAAAGCCAGAAAACGATTATGCGGTATTTGTGGTGCACTAGTGTTCAACCTAATCGACCACACGCGATCGCATACCAAGGAAAACCTTCTCAAATGCCCGCACTGTCCCGTACAGATGGCTCATGCCACTAACCTGCGAGCTCATGTGCGTGCGTTTCACGAGAAAGTAGTCATCAAATCTTGTGAACCGTGTGGCAAAGGGTTCATCACATATGACTCTTACAAAACACATATGGTATGTGCCGGCCGAAGTGATCCAGAAGATCCGTAAGAATATCACTGGACAATCTTTTTAAATTTTATTTTCTTGCAGCGAACTTACCACAATATCGGTGCGCAGTACCAGTGTGAAATTTGTCTTAAAATGTTTAAACATCCTTCGAATCGTCGAGATCATATACAGCGAATACATATTGCTGAATGGAAGTATGAGTGCCAGATTTGCCAGAAAAAGTTCAAACACAAGTAAGCAATAGCGCAGTTGCAATCTAGCAGTATCTCTACAATTACATTACTGCTATTCCTTTATCCATTTTACAGGAACAGTCTAAACCAACATGGAAGGGTCCACTCTACCAACGCTCCCTACGCTTGTAGCCAATGTCCAAAGCGATTTAAGTCGCCCTATGCGAAAAAAACGCATGAAATAACGCATAGTGGCATCGACTTTCCATGTACAATCTGCACTAAGGTGTACCGATACAAGACCCTACTCAATATGCATTACCGGAAATGCCATCCAGAGGAGTGTAAAGACGAACCAGCTTAACAAAGCGTCCCAAATGGTAGCTAATAATCATGTAATGACTGATATATTTACCTTGATCACTTGTGGCCACCGATTCGACTAGCGTTAAACCACAGCTACCAGAGTCCAGAAACTCAAGTTTCACGTTCTACATCGAATAAAATCGGAAGTGTATCAAACATCGATAAACCTTTCGTATATAGTAAGCTATATAGCTATACGCTCTTATATGTTGAGAAAGCAAATCTCTTTCACGGTAGCAGTTGGAGGATATCGCCGATTTTGAATTTAGTTTCGAGCAACTATCGCTTTGCTGCAAAGACCAGAAATCGATGAAATGCAGGGTGAATCGATGAAAATTAGAGTTTATCGATTGTTTTGGTTTCGAACTGTTTGGTAAACTCCTGTTTCGTGCTTGTTCTTGCGATGGAGGTTTTAGGAGAAATTAATAGCTTTTGTCGCTTTTGCTTGAGCCAGGACTGCGAATTGCTTATGCCACTATCCAGCGCCATCGAAGACCTTTCCTTCTCCATCCAAGACATACAGCAAACGACCGGGATTCTGGTGAGGTTTTCAGCCTAATCGTGAGTTTATTCGCTGCGATATTAACATGATTTTTTCGAATTTTTCTGCAGATTCTTGAGAGCGAGGTCGATTGTCTAACCGTCTGTACAAAATGCATCAATCGCATAGAACTCGCGGTGGATTTCCGTCGTTCCTGCATAAAGGGAAACGTGAAGTTTTTGCAGCTCTTTGGTCATATCATCGACAAGCTTCGCTCACCCGACACCGCGGATGCGAATTTAGAGCACGCAGAATACATAAAGGACGACCCTTTAAATATGGAAATTCTTCTTCAAAACGAAGAGAACAATGAAAATACCTTGAAAGCGGACAATGAGTCGACATGTCCGGTAGAAAAATCTCAAGAACTGTTCGATGAGCAAACTTCCATCGGGCAGGCGGATTGTGAAAACGAACACAGCGGGTCCGAAGATCTTTCACCTGTGCCCATAAGCACGTTAAGATGTAAAAGAAAAATAACAAATCAGAAAGAAGTCGTGACGAAATCCAATAAAAAGAAAGGGAAATCAAAGGAACAGATAGGGGATAGCAGAGAAAATAAAACAACCCAATCCGGAAAGCGCCAAAAATTATTGTGCGGTATTTGTGGTGCTCTAGTGATCAACCTGATCGACCATACGCGATCGCATACCAAGGAAAACCTTCTCAAATGCCCGCACTGTCCCGTACAAATGGCAAATAGCGCCAATCTGTTAAGGCATGTGCATACAGTACACGTGAGAACTGTCGTCAAATCTTGTGAACCGTGTGACAAAGAATTCATTACATTGGACTCCTATAAAACACATATGGTATGTGCCGGCCGAAGTGATCCAGAAGATCCGTAAGAATGTCACTGGACAATCTTTTTAAATTTTATTTTCTTGCAGAGAACATACCACAATAGCGGTGCGCAGTACCAGTGTGAAATCTGTCTCAAAATATTCAAACATCCTTCAAACCGCCGAGAGCATATAAGGCGAATGCATGTTGCTGAATGGAAGTATGAATGCCAAATTTGCCAGAAAAAGTTCAAAAACAGGTATGCGATAGACCTGAAGACATCCAACGGCTTCTGTGTATTTGCTTTAACGTAATTCGCCTATGACTTCCCAGGGACAGTCTGAGGAGACATGAAAGGGTACACTCTACCAATACTCCCTACGCATGTAGCCACTGTCCAAAGCGATTTAAATCTTCATTCGCGAAAAACACGCACGAAATAACACACAGTGGAATTCAATTCGCATGTACACTCTGCACTAAGATGTACCGATACAAGAGTCTACTCAGCATGCATTACCGGAAATGCCATCCAGAGGAGTGTAAGGACGAACCAGCTTAACAAAGCGTCCCAAATGGGAGCCAATAATCATGTAATGACTAATATATTTACCTTGATCACACAAGGTATTGAACGCAGTCGCGATCCAAAAAATATACTTGTGGCCACCGATTCAACAGCGTTAAGCCACAGCTACCACAGCCCAGAGACTCAAGTTTCACGTTCTACATCGAATAAAATCAGAAGTGTATCAAACATCGTTAAACCTTTCGTATATAGTAAGCTATATATCTATACGCTCTTATATGTTGAGAAAGCAAATCTCTTTCACGGTAGCAGTTGGAGGATATCGCCGATTTTGAATTTAGCTTCGAGCAACTATCGCTTTGCTGCATAGACCAGAAATCGATGAAATGCAGGGTGAATCGATGAAAATTAGAGTTTATCGATTGTTTTGGTTTCGAACTGTTTTGTAAACTCCTGTTTCGTGCTTGTTCTTGCGATGGAGGTTTTAGGAGAAATTAATAGCTTTTGTCGCTTTTGCTTGAGCCAGGACTGCGAATTGCTTATGCCACTATCCAGCGCCATCGAAGACCTTTCCTTCTCCATCCAAGACATACAGCAAACGACCGGGATTCTGGTGAGGTTTTCAGCCTAATCGTGAGTTTATTCGCCACGATATTAACATCTTTTCTTTCGAATTTTTCTGCAGATTCTTGAGAGCGAAATAGATTGTCTAACCGTCTGTACAAAATGCAGCACTAGCATAGAACTCGCGGTGGATTTCCGTCGTTCCTGCATAAATGGAAACATTCTGTTTATGCAGCTTTTCGGTCATATCATCGACAAGCTTCGCTCATCCGACACCGCGGATGCGAATTTGGAGCACGCAGAATACATAAAGGACGACCCTTTAAATATGGAAATGGTTCTACAAAGCGAACCCGAGAATGAAAATATCTTGAAAGGGTACAATGAGCCGGCATTGTCGGTTGAAAAGACTCAAGAGCTGTTTGATGAGCGAACATCTAACGGACGGGAAGATTGTGAAGACGAAAATAGCAGTTCTAAGGATCTCACCCCTATGCCCACAAGCACGTCAAAAAGAAAAATGACGAATAAGAGAGTGGACGCGACCCCATCGTATAGAAAAAAGGCGAGAACAAAAGAGCGGATTGGGGACAGTCAAGAAGATAAAGCAAACAATCCTAACATACCAAGTAAATCTAATGGACACAGAAAACGATTATGCGGTATTTGTGGTGCACTAGTATACAATCTGCTCGATCACACGCGATCTCATACGAGAGAAAATCTCCATAAATGCCCGCATTGTCCTGTACAGATGGCTCATGCCACTAACCTGTGGTCGCATGTACGTGTAGTACACAAGAAAGTGATAATCAAATCTTGTGAACCGTGTGGCAAAGGGTTCATCACATATGATTCCTACAAATCGCATATGGTAAATCCCGTACAACTGATCCAGAAGTTAGGGAGGAATACCTTACTGACAAACAATCATTATTTTATTTACTCTGCAGCGTACGTACCACAATATCGGTGCGCAGTACCAGTGCGAAATCTGTCTCAAAATATTCAAGCATCCTTCGAGCCGCCGCGGTCATATACAGCGAATACATAAAGCACAAGAAGGGAAGTATGAGTGCCAGATTTGCCAAAAAAAGTTCAAAGACAGGTAAGCGATATGCCTGAAGACATCCAACGGCTTCTGTGTATTTGCTTTAACGTCATTCGCCTATGACTTCCCAGGGACAGTCTGAGGAGACATGAAAGGGTACACTCTACCAACACTCCCTACGCTTGTAGCCAATGTCCAAAGCGATTCAAGTCTGCATTCGCGAAAAAAACGCATGAAATAACACACAGTGGTATCGACTTCCCATGTACACTCTGCACTAAGGTGTACCGATACAAGAGCCAACTCAGCATGCATTACCGGAAATGCCATCCAGAGGAATGTAAACCCGAACCAGCTTAGCAAAAGGTCTCAAATATCGGCCAGTAATATTTAAATGACTATATATTTACCTTGATCACACAAGGTATCGAACAGCAGTCGCGATCAGAAAAATAAACTTGTGGCCACCGATTCGATAGCGTTGAACCACAGCTACCAGAGCCCAGAGACTCAAGTTTTACGTTCTACATCGAATAAAATCGAAAATGTATCAAACGTGGATAAACCTTTCGTATATAGTAAGCTATATAGCTATACGCTCTTATATGTTGAGAAAGCAAATCTCTTTCACGGTAGCACTTGGCGGATATGGGCGATTTTGAATTTAGCTTCGAGCAACTATCGCTTTGCTGCATAGACCAGAAATCGATGAAATACAGGGTGAATCGATGAAAATTAGAGTTTATCGATTGTTTTGGTTTCGAACTGTTTGGTAAACTCCTGTTTCGTGCTTGTTCTTACTTACGATGGAGGTTTTAGGAGAAATTAGTAACTTTTGTCGCTTTTGCTTGAGCCAGGATTGCGAAATCCTCATGCCACTATCCAGCGCCATCGAAGACCTTTCCTTCTCCATCCAAGACATACAGCAAACGACCGGAATTTCGGTGAGGATTTCAGCCTAATTTATTTCAGCCTAATCGATAACTCATTTTTCCTCTTTTAGATACTTGAGAACGAAATTACATGTCTTTCGGTCTGTACGAAATGTAGCACCAGCATAGAACTCGCGGTGGATTTTCGTCGTTCCTGCAAAAATGGAAACGTGAAGTTTTTGCAGCTTTTCGGTCATATCATCGATAAGCATCACTCATACGACATCGCGGAAGCGAATTTGGAGCACGCAGAATACACAAAGAACGACCCTTTGAAAATTGAAATTATTCTTCAAACTGAAGAGAACAGTGAAAATACCTTGAAAGCAGACATTGAGTCGGCATGGGAGATGGAAGAGTCGCAAGAGCTGACGGATGAAGGTGGCATATGCAAAGATGAAAATAACGGTTCCGAGGATATCCCACCTGTGTCCAGAAACACGAATTCGAAAGTTACCTCGACCGCAACATCGAATCATAGCATGGCGAAATCAAAAGAATCAGTAGGGGATAGTGAAGAAGACAAAGCAAACAAACAAAACACATCCGGCAGAAATAGAAAACGATTATGCGGTATATGTGGTGCACTAGTGTACAATCTGGTCGATCACACGCGATCTCATACGAGAGAAAATCTCCATAAATGCCCGCATTGTCCTGTACAGATGGCTAGTGGTACAAATCTGTGGTCGCATGTGCGTGCGGTGCACGAAAAAGTGATCATCAAATCTTGTGAACCGTGTGGCAAGGGGTTCCTCACATACAACTCCTACAAAACACATATGGTACGTTCAAGCTAAAATGATACTGAAATTCCGCAGGAGTACCCTTTTTGACAATCAATCATTATTTTATTTACTCTACAGCGATCTTTCCATAATATCGGTGAGCGGTACCAGTGTAAAATGTGTCAAAAAATGTTCAGCTCAACTTCAAGCCGCCTAGAGCATATAAGGAGAATACACATTGCTGAATGGAAGTATGAATGCCAGATTTGCCAGAAAAAATTCAAAGACGCGTAAGAAATAACACAAGCGTAGTTCAGTTGTCTCTCTACATTAACATACACAAAATTCGCTTATTGTTTCACAGGAACATGCTGAAGCGACATGCAAATGTACACTCTACCAACGCTCCCTACGCGTGTAGTCACTGTCCCAAGCGTTTTAAATCTTCATTTGCGAAAAAAACACATGAAATAACACACAGTGGAATCGACTTCCCATGTACACTCTGCACTAAGGTGTACCGATACAAGAGTCTACTCAGCATGCATTACCGGAAATGCCATCCAGAGGAATGTAACAGTGAACTAGCTTAGCAAAAGGTCTCAAAAGTCGGCCAATAATCATGTAATGACTGATATATTTACCTTGATCACACAAGGTATCGAACAGCAGTCGCGATCCGAAAAATAAACTTGTGGCCACCGATTCGATAGCGTTGAACCACAGCTACCAGAGCCCAGGGACTCAAGTTTTACGTTCTACATCGAATAAAATCGAAAATGTATCAAACGTGGATAAACCTCTCGTATATAGTAAGCTATATAGCTATACGCTCTTATATGTTGAGAAAGCAAATCTCTTTCACGGTAGCAGTTGGAGGATATCGCCGATTTTGAATTTAGCTTCGAGCAACTATCACTTTGCTGCATAGACCAGAAATCGATGAAATGCAGGGTGAGTCGATGAAAATTAGAGTTTATCGATTGTTTTGGTTTCGAACTGTTTGGTAAACTCCTGTTTCGTGCTTGTTCTTACTTACGATGGAGGTTTTAGGAGAAATTAGTAACTTTTGTCGCTTTTGCTTGAGCCAGGACTGCGAATTGCTTATGCCACTATCCAGCGCCATCAAAAACCTTTCCTTCTCCTTCCAAGACATACAGCAAACGACCGGGGTTCTGGTGAGGTTTTCAGCCTAATCGTGAATTTATTCGCCGCGATATTAACATCTTTTTTTTCGAATTTTTCTGCAGATTCTTGAGAGCGAAATAGATTGTCTAACCGTCTGTACAAAATGTAGCACTAGCATAGAACTCGCGGTAGATTTCCGTCGTTCCTGCATAAATGGAAACATTCTGTTTATGCAGCTTTTTGGTCATATCATCGACAAGCTTCGTTCACCCGTCATCGCGGAAGAGAAACTGGAGAACGCAACATACAGAAATAACGACCCTTTGAGGATCGAAATTATTCTACAAAACGAGGCAAGCAATGAAAATACTTTGGAAGCATATAATGAGCCGGCATTGCCGGTGGAAGAGTCACAAGAGCTGTTCGATGAGCGAACTTCCAACGGACAGAAAGATTGCGAAGATGCACTCAGCAGGCCCGAAAATCTTCTAGCTGTGGCGACAAGCACGTTAAGATCAAAACGAGGAATCTCGGTTACGAGGGATGTCGCGACCGCATCGAATCAAAGAATGGCGAAATCGAAAGAAAGAGTTAGGAATATTAAAGAAGATGAAGCAACTAATCCAATCAAACGAAAAAAATCTGGGAAAGCCAGAAAACGATTGTGCGGTATTTGTGGTGCACTAGTGTTCAACCTAATCGACCACACGCGATCCCATACCAAGGAAAACCTTCTCAAATGTCCGCACTGTCCTGTACAGATGGCTCACCCAACAAACCTGTTAAGGCATGTGAATACGGTACACGAGAAAATAATCATCAAATCTTGCGAACCTTGTGGCAAAGGATTCACCACAGACAACGCCTACAAATCGCATATGGTACGTGCATGTCAAATTGATCCAGAAATTCAAAAAGACTACCACAGTTACGATCTATTAACAATGCATTTTTCTGCAGCGATCTCAACACAATATCGGTGAGCAATACCAGTGTGAAATCTGTCTCAGAATGTTCAACCATGCTTCCAGCCGTCGAGATCATATACAGCGAATACATATTGCTGAACGGAAGTATGAATGCCAAATTTGCCAGAAAAAGTTCAAACACAAGTAAGCAATAGCCCTCAAGAAATCCTGCAGCTCATTTGTATTTGGTTTACACGATATGCTTATTGTTTCCCAGGAGCGGACTGAGAGGACATGCAAGAGTGCACTCTACCAACGCTCCCTACGCATGTAGCCACTGTCCAAAGCAATTTAAATCTTCATTCGCGAAAAAAACACATGAAATAACACACAGTGGAATCGACTTCCCATGTACACTCTGCACTAAGGTGTACCGATACAAGAGTCTACTCAGCATGCATTACCGGAAATGCCATCCAGAGGAATGTAACAGTGAACTAGCTTAGCAAAAGGTCTCAAAAGTCGGCCAATAATCATGTAATGACTGATATATTTACCTTGATCACACAAGGTATCGAACAGCAGTCGCGATCCGAAAAATAAACTTGTGGCCACCGATTCGATAGCGTTGAACCACAGCTACCAGAGCCCAGGGACTCAAGTTTTACGTTCTACATCGAATAAAATCGAAAATGTATCAAACGTGGATAAACCTTTCGTATATAGTAAGCTATATAGCTATACGCTCTTATATGTTGAGAAAGCAAATCTCTTTCACGGTAGCAGTTGGAGGATATCGCCGATTTTGAATTTAGCTTCGAGCAACTATCGCTTTGCTGCATAGACCAGAAATCGATGAAATGCAGGGTGAATCGATGAAAATTAGAGTTTATCGATTGTTTTGGTTTCGAACTGTTTGGTAAACTCCTGTTTCGTGCTTGTTCTTACTTACGATGGAGGTTTTAGGAGAAATTAATAGCTTTTGTCGCTTTTGCTTGAGCCAGGACTGCGAATTGCTTATGCCACTATCTAGCGCCATCGAAGACCTTTCCTTCTCCATCCAAGACATACAGCAAACGACCGGGGTTCTGGTGAGGTTTTCAGCCTAATCGTGAGTTTATTCGCCGCGATATTAACATCTTTTTTTTCGAATTTTTCTGCAGATTCTTGAGAGCGAAATAGATTGTCTAACCGTCTGTACAAAATGTAGCACTAGCATAGAACTCGCGGTGGATTTCCGTCGTTCCTGCATAAATGGAAATATTCTGTTTATGCAGCTTTTCGGTCATATCATCGACAAGCTTCGTTCACCCGTCATCGCGGAAGAGAAACTGGAGAACGCAACATACAGAAATAACGACCCTTTGAGGATCGAAATTATGCTACAAAACGTGCCAAACAATGAAAATATCATAAAAGCGGACAATAAATCGGCATGGTCGGTGGAAAAGTCGCAAGAACTTTTCGATGAGCGAACATCCAACGGACAGGAAGATTGTGAAGATGTACTCAGCAGGCCCGATCTTCTAACTGTGCCCAGAAACACGATAATTTTAAAAAGAAAAATCACGAATAAGAGAGTTGCCGCGACCGCATCGAATCAAAGAATGACAAAATCAAAAGTACAAATTGCAGGAAATGAAGAACACACAGAAATGAAACGAAAAAAATCCGGAAAACATATAAAACGATTGTGCGGTATTTGTGGTGCACTAGTTACCAATCTGATCACCCATACACGATCGCATACCAAGGAAAACCTTCTCAAATGTCCACACTGTCCTGTACAGATGGCTCACCCAACAAACCTGTTAAGGCATGTGAATACGGTACACGAAAAAAAAATCATCAAATCTTGTGAACCTTGTGGCAAAGGGTTCACCACATACGATGCCTACAATTCGCACATGGTACGTGCATATCAAATTGGTCCTAAAATTCAAAAACACTACAACACTTACGATTTATTCATAATGTATTTTTCTGCAGCGATCTCAACACAATATCGGTAAGCAACACCAGTGTGAAATCTGTCTCAAAATGTTCAAACGTGCTACGAGCCGTCGAGATCATATACAGCGAATGCATATTGCTGAATGGAAGTATGAATGCCAAATTTGCCAGAAAAAGTTCAAAGACAAGTAAGCAATAGCCCTCAAGAAATCCTGCAGTTCATTTGTATTTGCTTTAACGCTATATGCTTATTGTTTCACAGGAGCGGACTGAGAGGACATGCAAGAGTGCACTCTACCAACGCTCCCTACGCTTGTAGCCACTGTTCAAAGCGATTTAAATCTTCATTCGCGAAAAAAACACATGAAATAACACACAGTGGAATCGACTTCCCATGTACACTCTGCACTAAGGTGTACCGATACAAGAGTCTACTCAGCATGCATTACCGGAAATGCCATCCAGAGGAATGTAACAGTGAACTAGCTTAGCAAAAGGTCTCAAAAGTCGGCCAATAATCATGTAATGACTGATATATTTACCTTGATCACACAAGGTATCGAACAGCAGTCGCGATCGGAGAAAATAAACTTGTGGCCACCGATTCAACAGCGTTAAACCACAGCTACCAGAGCCCAGGGACTCAAGTTTTACGTTCTACATCGAATAAAATCGGAAGTGTATCAAACATCGATAAACCTTTCGTATATAGTAAGCTATATAGCTATACGCTCTTATATGTTGAGAAAGCAAATCTCTTTCACGGTAGCAGTTGGCGGATATCGCCGATTTTGAATTTAGCTTCGAGCAACTATCGCTTTGCTGCAAAGACCAGAAATCGATGAAATGCAGGGTGAATCGATGAAAATTAGAGTTTATCGATTGTTTTGGTTTCGAACTGTTTTGTAAACTCCTGTTTCGTGCTTGTTCTTGCGATGGAGGTTTTAGGAGAAATTAATAGCTTTTGTCGCTTTTGCTTGAGCCAGGACTGCGAATTGCTTATGCCACTATCCAGCGCCATCGAAGACCTTTCCTTCTCCTTCCAAGACATACAGCAAACGACCGGGGTTCTGGTGAGGTTTTCAGCCTAATCGTGAGTTTATTCGCCGCGATATTAACATCTTTTTTTTCGAATTTTTCTGCAGATTCTTGAGAGCGAAATAGATTGTCTAACCGTCTGTACAAAATGTAGCACTAGCATAGAACTCGCGGTAGATTTCCGTCGTTCCTGCATAAATGGAAATATTCTGTTTATGCAGCTTTTCGGTCATATCATCGACAAGCTTCGTTCACCCGTCATCGCGGAAGAGAAACTGGAGAACGCAACATACAGAAATAACGACCCTTTGAGGATCGAAATTATTCTACAAAACGAGGCAAGCAATGAAAATACTTTGGAAGCATATAATGAGCCGGCATTGCCGGTGGAAGAGTCACAAGAGCTGTTCGATGAGCGAACTTCCAACGGACAGGAAGATTGTGAAGATGCACTCTGCAGGCCTGATCTTCTACCTGTGCCCAGAAACACGACAAGGTTAAAACGAAAAATCACGAATAAGAGAGTTGCCACGACCGCATCGAATCAAAGATTGACGAAATCGAAAGAACAAATTGCGATAAGTAAAGTAGACGGAAACCAACAAATGAAACGAAAAAAATCCGGAAAACATAGAAAACGATTGTGTGGTATTTGTGGTGCGCTTGTGTTCAACATGGTCGACCACATACGATCCCATACCAAAGAAAATCTTCTCAAATGTCCGCACTGTCCCGTACAAATGGCAAATAGCGCCAACCTGTTAAGGCATGTAAATACGGTACACGAGAAAATAATCATCAAATCTTGCGAACCTTGTGGCAAAGGATTCACCACAGACAACGCTTACAAATCGCATATGGTACGTACCGGCCGAATTTAACCAGAATTTCCACAATACCAAGTCATTGACTATCTATTATTATATTACATTCTTGCAGCGAGCCCACCACAATATCGGTGAGCAATACCAGTGTGAAATTTGTCTTAAAACGTTCAAACATCCTTCAAACCGCCGAGATCATATACAGCGTATGCACACCAGTGAATCGAAGTATGAATGCCAGATTTGCCAGAAAAAGTTCAAACACAAGTAAGCAATAGCCCTCAAGAAATCCTGCAGCTCATTTGAATTTATTTCACACCATATGCTTATCTTTTCAAAGGAACGGATTGAGAGATCATGCAAGAGTGCACTCTACCAACGCTCCCTACGCATGTAGCCACTGTCCAAAGCAATTTAAATCTTCATTCGCGAAAAAAACGCACGAAATAACACACAGTGGAATCGACTTCCCATGTACACTCTGCACTAAGGTGTACCGATACAAGAGTCTACTCAGCATGCATTACCGGAAATGCCATCCAGAGGAATGTAACAGTGAACTAGCTTAGCAAAAGGTCTCAAAAGTCGGCCAATAATCATGTAATGACTGATATATTTACCTTGATCACACAAGGTATCGAACAGCAGTCGCGATCGGAGAAAATAAACTTGTGGCCACCGATTCGGTAGCGTTGAACCACAGCTACCAGAGCCCAGCAACTCAAGTTTCACGTTCTACATCGAATAAAATCGGGAGTGTATCAAACATCGATAAACCTTTCGTATATAGTAAGCTATATAGCTATACGCTCTTATATGTTGAGAAAGCAAATCTCTTTCACGGTAGCAGTTGGCGGATATCGCCGATTTTGAATTTAGCTTCGAGCAACTATCGCTTTGCTGCATAGACCAGAAATCGATGAAATGCAGGGTGAATCGATGAAAATTAGAGTTTATCGATTGTTTTGGTTTCGAACTGTTTGGTAAACTCCTGTTTCGTGCTTGTTCTTGCGATGGAGGTTTTAGGAGAAATTAATAGCTTTTGTCGCTTTTGCTTGAGCCAGGACTGCGAATTGCTTATGCCACTATCTAGCGCCATCGAAGACCTTTCCTTCTCCATCCAAGACATACAGCAAACGACCGGGATTTCGGTGAGGTTTTCAGCCTAATCGTGAGTTTATTCACCACGATATTAACATCTTTTTTTTCGAATTTTTCTGCAGATTCTTGAGAGCGAAATAGATTGTCTAACCGTCTGTACAAAATGTAGCACTAGCATAGAACTCGCGGTGGATTTCCGTCGTTCCTGCATAGAGGGAAACGTGAAGTTTTTGCAGCTTTTCGGACATATCATCGACAAGCTTCGTTCATCCGACATCGTGGAAGGGTATCTTGAGCACATAGAATACGAAAAGTATGATCCTTTAAAGATGGACATGGTTCTACAAAACGAACCAAGCAATGAAGATGTCTTGAAAGGGCACGATGAGCCAGCATTGCCGATGGAAGAGCCTAAAGAGTTTTTCGATGAGCGAACATTTAACGGACAGGAAGATTGTGAAGATGAACGCAGCAGACAGGAAGATCTTCTACCTGTGCGCACAAGCAAGATAAACTCAATGTTGCGTAGTGGCCTGACCAGATTGGTGGCTCCAGACAAAAAAATCAAGCGAGTTGCCCCGACTGCATCGAACCGAAAAAAAACGATATCAAAGGAACGAATTGGGGAATATGAAGAAGACAAAGCAGACTATCAGAACAAATCAAACAATTCCAACCGATACAGAAAAAGATTGTGCGGTATCTGTGGTGCTCTAGTGACCAACCTGATGGACCACACACGATCGCATACCAAGGAAAACCTCCTGAAATGTCCACATTGTCCCGTACAGATGGCTAATAACGCCAACCTGTTGAGGCATGTACGTGCGGTACATGAGAAATTAATAATCAAATCATGTGAACAGTGTGACAAAGGGTTCACCTCAAACAACGCCTACAAATCGCACATGGTACGTTTTGGCCGAATTGATCCAGAAGCTTGACAAAAATACCTGATTGGAGAACTATTAATAATGTATTTTACTGCAGCGAACGTATCACAATATTGGTGAGCAATACAAGTGTGAAATCTGTCTCAAAATGTTCAACCATGCTTCGAGCCGCCGCATTCATATGAAGCGAATGCATATTGCTGAACGGAAGTATGAATGCCAGATTTGCCAGGAAAAGTTCAAAGATCCGTAAGCGCAGTAGCTTATACAAATTCCGTTTTCTTGTATTTGCTTTCATACCATATGCTTTAATTTCGCAGGAGTGGGCTGAGAGGACATGCAAGAGTGCACTCCACCAACGCTCCCTACGCTTGTAGCCACTGTCCAAAGCGATTCAAGTCTCCTCAGGCGAAAAAAACCCATGAAATAACACATAGCGGCATCAAATTCGCATGTACACTCTGTACCAAGGTGTACCGATACAAGACCCTGCTCAACATGCATTACCGGAAGTGCCATCCAGAGGAGTGTAAGGACGAACCAGCTTAGCAAAAGGTCTCAAAAGTCGGCCAATAATCATGTAATGAGTGATATATTTACCTTGATCACACAAGGTATCGAACTGCAGTCGCGATCAGAAAAATACTTGTGGCCACCGATTCAATAGCGTTAAACCACAGCTACCAGAGCCCAGAGACTCAAGTTTCACGTTCTACATCGAATAAAATCGGAAGTGTATCAAACATCGATAAACCTTTCGTATATAGTAAGCTATATAGCTATACGCTCTTATATGTTGAGAAAGCAAATCTCTTTCACGGAAGCAGTTGGCGGATATCGCCGATTTTGAATTTAGCTTCGAGCAACTATCGCTTTGCTGCATAGACCAGAAATCGATGAAATGCAGGGTGAATCGATGAAAATTAGAGTTTATCGATTGTTTTGGTTTCGAACTGTTTGGTAAACTCCTGTTTCGTGCTTGTTCTTACTTACGATGGAGGTTTTAGGAGAAATTAGTAATTTTTGTCGCTTTTGCCTGAGCCAGGACTGCGAATTGCTTATGCCACTATCTAGCGCCATCGAAGACCTTTCCTTCTCCATCCAAGACATACAGCAAACGACCGGGATTTCGGTGAGGTTTTCAGCCTGATATCGTGAGTGCACTCTTCGCGATGATACCATATTATTCCACGTTTTGCAGATTCTTGAGAGCGAAGTCTCATACCCTGCCATCTGTACAAAATGCATCAATCGCATAGAACTCGCGGTGGATTTCCGTCGTTCCTGCATAGAGGGAAACGTGAAGTTTTTGCAGCTTTTCGGTCATATCATCGACAAGCTTCGTTCATCCGACATCGCGGATGCGAGTTTCGAGCACGCAGAATACATAAAGAACCCTTTAAGGATAGAAATGGTTCTACAAAACGAACCCGAGAATGAAAATATCTTGAAAGGGTACAATGAGCCGGCATTGTTGGTTGAAGAGACACAAGAGCTGTTTGATGAGCGAACATCTAACGGACAGGAAGATTTTGAAGATGAAAATAGCAGTTCCGAGGATCTTACCCCTACGCACACAAGCACGTTAAGAACAAAACGAAAAATCATGAATAAGAGAGTGGACGTGATCGCAACATCAAGTCATCGAAAGACGAAATCAAATGAACGGATTGAGGACAGCGAAGAAGACAAAGCAAACAAGCCATTGAAGCGAAAAAAATCCGGAAAAGCCAGAAAACGATTATGCGGTATTTGTGGTGCATTAGTGTACAATCTAATCGTACATACACGATCGCATACCAAGGAAAACCTTCTCAAATGTCCGCACTGTCCTGTACAGATGACTAATTCATCCAACGTGTCAAGGCATGTGCGTCTTGTTCACAAGAAAATAGCCGTTAGGTCTTGTGAACCGTGTGGCAAAGAGTTTCTCACATACAACTCCTATAAATCGCATTTGGTACGTATAGGCCGGAGTGATCCTGAAATGCCGCAGGAGTACCCTCATTGACCATCTATTATTGTTTTATTAATTCTACAGCTATCTCAACACAATATCGGTGAGCGGTATCAGTGTGAAATCTGTCTCAGAATTTTCAATTCAACATCGAGCCGCGGAGTGCATATAAGGCGGATGCATTTTACTGAATGGAAGTATGAATGCCAGATTTGCCAGAAAAAGTTCAAAGATAGGTAAGTGATAGTCCTGAAGACATCCAACGGCCTCTGTCTATTTGCTTTAACGTCATTCGCTAATGAATTCCCAGGGACAGTCTGAGGAGACATGAAAGGGTACACTCTACCGACACTCCCTACGCTTGTAGCCAATGTCCTAAGCGATTCAAGTCTGCATTCGCGAAAAAAACGCATGAAATAACACACAGTGGTATCGACTTCCCATGTACACTCTGCACTAAGGTGTACCGATACAAGAGCCAACTCAGCATGCATTACCGGAAATGCCATCCAGAGGAATGTAAACCCGAACCAGCTTAGCAAAAGGTCTCAAATATCGGCCAGTAATATTTAAATGACTATATATTTACCTTGATCACACAAGGTATCGAACAGCAGTCGCGATCAGAAAAATAAACTTGTGGCCACCGATTCAATAGCGTTGAACCACAGCTACCAGAGCCCAGAGACTCAAGTTTCACGTTCTACATCGAATAAATCGGAAGTGTATCAAACATCGATAAACCTTTCGTATATAGTAAGCTATATAGCTATACGCTCTTATATGTTGAGAAAGCAAATCTCTTTCACGGTAGCAGTTGGCGGATATCGCCGATTTTGAATTTAGCTTCGAGCAACTATCGCTTTGCTGCAAAGACCAGAAATCGATGAAATGCAGGGTGAATCGATGAAATTTAGAGTTTATCGATTGTTTTGGTTTCGAACTGTTTGGTAAACTCCTGTTTCGTGCTTGTTCTTACTTACGATGGAGGTTTTAGGAGAAATTAGTAATTTTTGTCGCTTTTGCCTGAGCCAGGACTGCGAATTGCTTATGCACTTATCCAGCGCCATCGAAGACCTTTCCTTCTCCATCCAAGACATACAGCAAACGACCGGGATTTCGGTGAGGTTTTCAGCCTAATCGTGAGTTTATTCGCCACGATATTAACATCTTTTCTTTCGAATTTTTCTGCAGATTCTTGAGAGCGAAGTCGATTGTCTAACCGTCTGTACAAAATGCATCAATCGCATAGAACTCGCGGTGGATTTCCGTCGTTCCTGCATAGAGGGAAACGTGAAGTTTTTGCAGCTTTTCGGTCATATCATCGACAAGCTTCGTTCATCCGACATCGCGGATGCGAGTTTCGAGCACGCAGAATACATAAAGAACCCTTTAAGGATAGAAATGGTTCTACAAAACGAACCCGAGAATGAAAATATCTTGAAAGGGTACAATGAGCCGGCATTGTTGGTTGAAGAGACACAAGAGCTGTTTGATGAGCGAACATCTAACGGACAAGAAGACTGTGAAGACGGAAATAGCAGTTCCGAGGATCTTACCCCTACGCACACAAGCACGTTAAGAGCAAAACGAAAAATCATGAATAAGAGAGTGGACGTGATCGCAACATCAAGTCATCGAAAGACGAAATCAAATGAACGGATTGAGGACAGCGAAGAAGACAAAGCAAACAAGCCATTGAAACGAAAAAAATCCGGAAAAAATAGAAAACAATTGTGCGGTATTTGTGGTGCACTAGTGTTCAACCTGATCGACCATACACGATCTCATACCAAGGAAAACCTTCTCAAATGTCCACACTGTCCTGTACAGATGACTAATTCATCCAACCTGTCAAAGCATGTGCGTCTTGTTCACGAGAAAATAGCCGTTAGGTCTTGTGAACCGTGTGGCAAAGAGTTTCTCACATACAACTCCTATAAATCGCATTTGGTACGTCTAGGCCGGAGTGATCCTGAAATGCCGCAGGAGTACCCTCATTGACCATCTATTATTGTTTTATTAATTCTACAGCTATCTCAACACAATATCGGTGAGCGGTATCAGTGTGAAATCTGTCTCAGAATTTTCAATTCAACATCGAGTCGCGGAGTGCATATAAGGCGGATGCATTTTGCTGAATGGAAGTATGAATGCCAGATTTGCCAGAAAAAGTTCAAAGACAAGTAAGCAAAAGTCCTGACAATATTCTGGTATCTCGCTGCTTTTACTTTAACATCATATGGTGACCATTTCATAGGAAGATGCTGAAGCGACATGAAAGGGTACACTCTACCAACGCTCCATTCGCATGTAGCCACTGTCCAAAGCGATTCAAGTCTCCATACGCGAAAAAAACGCACGAAATAACACACAGTGGTATCAACTTCCCATGCACACTCTGCACTAAAGTGTACCGGTACAAGAGTCTACTCAGCATGCATTACCGGAAATGCCATCCAGAGGAATGTAACAGTCAACCAGCTTAGCAAAAAGTTCCACATGGCATCCAATAATCATGTAATGACTGATATATTTACCTTGATCACACAAGGTATCGAACAGCAGTCGCGATCCGAAAAATAAACTTGTGGCGACCGATTCGACAGCGTTCTACCAGAGCTACCAGAGCCCAGAAACTCAAGTTTCAAATTCTACATCGAATAGAATCGGAAGTGTATCAAACGAGAATAAACATTTCGTATATAGTAAGCTATATAGCTAAACGCTCATATGTGTTGAGAAAGCAAATCTCTTTCACGGTAGCAGTTGGCGGATATCGCCGATTTTGAATTTAGCTTCGAGCAACTATCGCTTTGCTGCAAAGACCAGAAATCGATGAAATGCAGGGTGAATCGATGAAATTTAGAGTTTATCGATTGTTTTGGTTTCGAACTGTTTGGTAAACTCCTGTTTCGTGCTTGTTCTTACTTACGATGGAGGTTTTAGGAGAAATTAATAGCTTTTGTCGCTTTTGTTTGAGCCAGGACTGCGAATTGCTTATGCCACTATCTAGCGCCATCGAAGACCTTTCCTTCTCCATCCAAGACATACAGCAAACGACCGGGATTTCGGTGAGGTTTTCAGCCTAATCGTGTGTACAATCATCTCATTATTCCTTTTTTGCAGATTCTTGAGAGCGAAGTCGATTGTCTAACCGCCTGTAGAAAATGCATCAATCGCATAGAACTCGCGGTGGATTTCCGTCGTTCCTGCATAAATGGAAACATTCTGTTTATGCAGCTTTTCGGTCATATCATCAACAAGCATCGCTCATCCAACATCGCGGAAGAGAAGGAGGACGCAACATACGGAAAGAACGATCCTTTGAAGATCGAAATTCTACTACAAACTGAAGCAAAGAACGAAAATACCTTGGAAGGGGAGGAAGAGCTAGTATGGTCGTTAGAAGAATTGCAAGAAATATGTAATGAACGAACATTCAACGGACTGGTTGATTGTGCCGATGGACACAGCAGGGCCGAAGATCTTCTACCTGTACCCAGAAGTATGTTAAGATCAATGTTGCGTTATGACCTAACAAGATTCTTGGTTCCAGAAAGTAAAATAACGAATAAGAGAGCGGCCTCGAACGCATCGAATCCAAAAAAGACGCTATCAATGAAAAAGATTGGGGAATATGAAGAAGACAAAATAAGCAAACCATTGAAACGAAAAACATCAGGAAAAGCCAGAAAACGATTGTGTGGTATTTGTGGTGCGCTAGTGTTCAACATGGTCGACCACATACGATCCCATACCAAAGAAAATCTTCTCAAATGTCCGCACTGTCCCGTACAAATGGCTAATGGCGCCAACCTGTTAAGGCATGTGCGTGCTGTACACGAGAAAGTAATTGTCAAGTCTTGTGAAACATGTGACAAAGGGTTCACCACGAACAACGCCTTCAAATCGCATATGGTACATGAAATGATCCAGAAGCATCACAAGACTACGTTTATCACTATCTATTATTATACTATATCCCTGCAGCGAACCCACCACAATATCGGTGAGCAATACCAGTGTGAAATTTGTCTCAAAACATTCAACCATGCTTCAAACCGCCGAGATCATATGAAGCGAATTCATACCAGTGAATTGAAGTATGAATGCCAGATTTGCCAGAAAAAGTTCAAACACACGTAAGCATTATTTCTAAAGAAATCCTGTTGTCTCGGTGTTTTTGCTTTAAAACGCTTATAATTTCACAGGAACAGCCTGAAACGGCATGGAAGGGTACACTCTACCAACGCTCTCTTCGCATGTAGCTACTGTCCAAAGCGATTCAAGTCGTCATGTACGAAAAGAAAGCATGAAATAACACACAGTGGAATTCAATTCGCATGTACACTTTGCACCAAGGTGTACCGATACAAGACCCTACTCAACATGCATTACCGGAAATGCCATCCAGCAGCTTGGAGTGATGAATCAGTCGAGCTAGCGAAGGACCTCAAATGCTAACCATCAATATTGTGATGAATGATATATTTACCTCAAATACACAAGGTATCGAACGCAGTAGCGATAGGCATAGATAAGCTGTTATCTATTGGTAAAGCAAACCTCCCTATCGATGTCATTGGGCGGACATCGCAGGTTTTGTATTACGCCAGTGTTGGCTAAGCACACTCGCCGTTCGGATCCGTACTTAACATCAAGCAGATACGTTTCCAGCGTACGAACCCTTTCGGACGACCACCGTTCCGATCATAGTCCCGAAAATGGGACAACGTGTTTCCAGAACGGATTTCGAGTGGGTGTACGATGATCAGCCGCACACTCGTCGTCGGGAGGAAATGGTGAAGAAATATCCGCAGATCAAGAAGTTGTTTGGACCGGACCCACGCTTCAAGTATATCGTGTCTGCCATGGTTTTAACACAAATCGTGAGTTTATATGTGATGCAAAACCAGAGCTGGTCAATGATCGTATTAGTGGCGTACTGCTTCGGTGGTGTAATCAACCATTCGCTGATGCTCGCGAATCACGAAATATCACACAACATGGCGTTCGGTTACGGCAAGCCGTTAGCTAATCGGTATTTTGGAATGTGGTGCAATCTACCGATCGGTGTGCCGATGTCAGTGTCGTTTAAAAAGTATCACAACCTGCACCATCGCCACCTGGCCGACGATGATCTCGATCCGGACGTACCGACACTTCTAGAGGCGAAGCTGTTCTGTACTACTTTTGGCAAGTTCATCTGGGTTTGTCTGCAGCCGTTTTTCTACGGATTGAGACCACTGTTCGTGAACCCACTGCCCATGACGAGGCTGGAGATCATCAACACCATCGTGCAGCTCACATTTGATGCTCTGGTTGTGATTTGTTTCGGCTGGCGCATGCTCGCCTATCTGCTGATCGGTTCCGTGCTGGCGATGGGACTACACCCCGTGGCCGGTCATTTCATTGCCGAACATTACATGTTTGCGAAGGGATTCGAAACGTACTCGTACTACGGACCGCTTAACTGGATCACGTTTAATGTGGGCTACCACAACGAGCATCACGACTTTCCCGCCATCCCCGGTAGGCTGTTGCCGGAATTGAGAAAAATCGCTCCTGAATATTATGAAACCATGCCACAGCACACGTCCTGGGTGCGAGTGCTGTACGACTTTATCACCGATCCTGCCGTCGGACCCTACGCCAGGATCAAGCGAAAAAGTCTCGAGAAACCCAAACCATCGCCAGCTGCAAACTCTATCGTTTCGTCCAATGAATCATGGAAAAGTAGCCCAGCAGTGGAGCCGAAAAAAAGATTCAGCTCGACGGCATAACGATCTTATCGCTCCGCTCTGTGCGTAATCGATAGGGTGTGTCTGAAGTGAAAAAAGTAGAAGACATCTGTAACAATCCAATCACCATAAAAAATATCAACGCGATAAAAAGCGATGAGTCGCGGAAGGTGGGTTAAAGGAAAGCGTTTGTTAGATAACGCTAGGCTAGGAGAATCGGCTAGAAAGGGGAGTACGTGACTATGGTGTGAGGCAGAGATACGCGATAAATAAAGGGCGAACCTGGAACCATTCCCAAACAGTGGGTAAAACATGCAAAAAATGTCGAGTCCACCTTGTATGTTTCTGAATGAAATAAACCGATGAAAATGACAAAAACCCGTTGGTTTTTTAAACACTCCCTGTTGCAAAAGATATGGCATGGGGCCCTTAATGTTTAAGGGGTCCATAAGCGGCCAGTATCCTGGATCTGCCATAAAAGGGGCCCCATGCCATACCTTTTGTTAATAGGGTGACAGGCATTTTTTGCATTTTTTCGGTTGCAGCAAAAGCCGGCTAACCTGCAAGTAAAAAGTTCTTTGTTTGGTTTCCTTCAGCATTAATGCTGTTAGTCTCGATAAATTAAATTAGCCATTTCAATCGAGTTACCCGTGACAAATCGCTGCGCATTTTTACTAGCACCGTGTACTGTTGTAGACCAGCAAAATGGATACTTGGCTACCGCTAGAGTCCAACCCGGAGGTGCGTGTTAATAAATTAATTACAATTTTCCACTACTCACCATCTTGATCTCATACTTGTTCCCAGGTCCTGTCGAGCTATATGGCGAAGCTGGGAGTCTCGCCTCTCTGGAGCATCGTCGACATTTTCGGCATGGATGATGAGCTGCTGGACATGGTGCCGAAGCCGGTGAAATCGTTGATTTTCCTGTTTCCCTGCAAGGATGCGGTAGGTACTGTCTGAAACAGGACAAGGGACGTGTCAAGGAACCAGCGTCCAATTTTCTCGTTTTGTCGTCTCACTTTTCAGGCCGAAGAAGATAAGCCGAATGTGGAGCAAACGGGTGCCGCTGAGGGGGCGTATCCGAAGGAGCTTTTCTTCACCCGACAGTACATCCACAACGCTTGCGGTACAATCGCTCTGATTCATGCGGTACTCAACAATCCGGATATCGAGATTGAGGAAGGCAGCGTTTTGAAAAACTACTACAACACTACCAAAGCGCTGTCTCCCGAGGAGCGCGGAAGAGTGTTGGATAAGAATGAGCAGTTCATAAAGGCACACGAAGAAAATGCTCGAGAAGGCCAAACGGCCACTCCGGCGGTTAATGATCCCGTGTACCACCACTTCGTAGCGTTCGTGCACGTCGGCGGTAAACTGTACGAGCTGGACGGTCGAAAAAGTGCTCCAATCGAGCACGGCACCTCCAGTCCTGAAACCATGCTGAAGGATGCCGTTCAGGTTTGCCAGAAGTACATCTCCAAGGATCCCACCGAAGTTCGATTCACTCTGCTCGGTCTGGCACCGACGCAGTAAAGCAATCGAACTGATTCCGAACCAATATTGAGTGGAATTCTATTGCTCGCTTAACCCGCATCAAACTAATCCGCTATCAAAATAAATTATCCGAAGCTTTGCTTGCTGCTTCAAATCACCACAGGGGAATTTATTTCGGGGGAAAATTTGTTTCTATAAAGTAATTGGCAATGGCCATTACAACTGAGTTAGGGTTGCCGCTGGGAAGGCTTGGCATCACGGAAGCATCGGCTACGTAAAGCCTTTGAATACCATGCACAATCAGATTGCGGGATGATACCACGGAATTGTTACCATTCGTACCCATTCGACAGGTGCCCACGGGATGGTAAATTGTATGGGTAACAGATCGAATGTAGCATTCCCAGTAAGCATCACTATCCGGTAAATGTGCGGTACATCCGGGAAAGGGCTTTGGATTAAGCTCTAAGTTCAACTCCTTCGCCGACTCTTGGTGTGTCAGCTTTTGCAGTATTCGAATCCCTTTCAGTAGCGTTTTTACATCGTTGGCGGACGATAAATAGTTTGGGTTAATGAGGGGTTTTTCCTGAGCGTTTACACTTTTTAATACAATCTCGCCAGTACTTTCCGGGTGCAGTAGTATCGGAAGTATTGTGGCTACTGGTTGACCCCTTTTCGCCATTGGCCGATAATAGTCATCCCAAACGGAATCCTTTAGGTTGACGATATTTCTCAAATGAATACCACCATCGGAGGAGACGCCAGCCGGCAGTACCATGAACTGCACATCACTGGAATAGTTGCTTCCGAGCGATACAAAACCAACCGCATCACAACCTCCGAGCGCCAAAGGCGACGATTGGGGGTCCGTTGTCCAATAGTTCAACAGGTTGCTCGGGTGTATCAGATCGAGGGGAGCCAGATTCAATGGTTTGTCTAGCAACAGCAGTTCGGATCCAGTGCCTATGTGGTCTTGTAAGTTTTTCCCAACTTGTGGTAAATCGATGATAGACTCGATCCCGATGGCACCCAGTTCCTTTTGTGGACCTATGCCACTCTGCAGCAAAATTTTAGCCGTGCCGACCGTTCCAGCTGACAAAATTATTCCCTTCCTAGCAAATACCTGGTGTTTTTGATGATCTTTTGAGAAAACTAAGCCTTTCGCCACGCCGTCTTCCACAATGATTCTATGTACCATCGCATTCATGATGCGCTCATGATGGATCCGATTTAAGGCCTCGTACGCATGACTAGTGGTCCATCGTCGGCCATTCCGGGTCGAGTGTAAAGGACGGAAAAACGATTCTTCACCAAAACCTAGCTCTTTCGCGCTATCGATGAAAACACGGCCCAATTCGGTCTGGTAACCGGGTTCAAGTTGTTGCCCGGTAGGACGGTTGAAATATGTCATTAACAGATCCAGCTGCTCCGGCGTTTCGAACCACGTGCTGAAATCGTTTCGTTTCGCGTCGTAGTGAACCATGTTGTTGAACATCTGGGTGCCTCCGAATACTTTTCCTGTTGATGAATCGTTTCGTTAAGCTCAGTAACAACGACATAGAATACTCTGCTAACCCATAGGCCAACGGCTGCGGTTGCCGTTCATGGCCCAACATGATCCGGTCTGCGCAACGGTCTCGTACTGCCAGTCATACCGTGTTCCTTGCAGTAAAGGCATGAACAGTGGAACGTCCATGAGGGAGGATCGCATCGAGCCAGCTTCCAGAAGCAGCACATTCTCGGACGGGATATGTGCGGCAATATACGAGCCCGCTGTTCCAGAACCGACGATTATGAAATCGTACGTCTCTGCGCTAGGCAGCACGTGGCGGGTGAACAAAAAGGAAGCGGTGTAGTGCAGGCTGATAAACCCCGATGCTACGAACACGCCGACGGTGTAAAAAGCTACGGTTATGAAATAGGGCCCCATTGAATAAGCCATTTTTTCTATTTACGCGAGATCTCCCGAAAAATTTGCTAATTTGCTCTGAAATCGCGCAAAGTTATTCTAAAAGGTTCAGAATTTCTCACACCGTGAACCAAAACAATGGCACAGTGCCACGCAGGCCATTTTTAGATCAAAATTCTGATTTTTTATGAAACTTTTGACCTTTTTTTATACGTGATGCGTACACTTTATCGAGCATCACTGTGAATATTTAAAACGGACATTCTTTCTCGCTCACTCTTACCAGAACTCAGGCTTGAGCGAGCGAGAGGGCTTCGTCGCTGGCATGCTAGAACGTAAACTCGAGAAAAATAAATTCAAGCAAGTGGTGCTTGAACAGGATTTTTGGTTTGATCTCTCCTACCTCGCCCACTGTGCCGTTTGGTGGCACGGTAGTATTTCTTGTTCGTTGCGGACAAAAATCAACCTCTCGCTGTTTGATTGCTTTCCCCGAGTTCGTGCGCGTTGTGAAATTCCGGTGTTTCGGTGCCGGCTGCCGCCGCGGAAAGTTTGTGCGATTTTTGATTCTACAAGCGATTATTCTGGGCTGCAAAACCCATCATCATGGGCCAGCACGTCTCGCGAACGGATTTCGAGTGGACGTACACCGAGGAACCGCACGCTAGCCGGCGGAAGCTGATTCTGGAAAAGTACCCACAAATCAAGAAGCTGTTCGGATACGACCCACAATTTAAGTGGGTGGCCAGCGCTATGGTGCTGATTCAGTTCGCTATGCTGTTTGTCATGAAAGATCGATCGTGGAAATTCATCTTTCTCATGGCTTACTGTTTCGGTGGAGTGATTAATCATTCGCTGATGCTGGCATGTCACGAGATTGCCCACAACCTGGCGTTCGGGCATGCGAGACCGATGGCCAACCGCTTGTTTGGCTTCTTCTGCAACCTGCCGATCGGGCTTCCGATGTCGGTGTCTTTCAAAAAGTACCACCTGGAGCACCATCGCTATCAGGGTGACGAGGTGATCGATACCGACTTGCCGACCTACGTTGAGGCGAAGCTTTTCTGCACCACGCTCGGCAAGTTTTTCTGGGTCTGTCTGCAGCCGCTTTTCTACATCTTCCGGCCACTTATAGTCAACCCTAAACCGCCACAAAAGCTTGAGCTGGTCAACGGAGTCATTCAACTTGCTTTCAACACGGTCGTCGTGTACTACTTCGGTTGGAAGGTGATGGTATATCTCATAGTTGGATCATTGCTCGCCATGGGATTGCACCCGGTAGCCGGTCACTTTATTTCGGAGCACTACATGTTTGCGAAGGGATTCGAAACATACTCCTACTACGGACCACTCAACTGGATCACCTTCAACGTCGGTTATCACAACGAGCATCACGATTTCCCGGCCGTACCGGGCCGGTTGCTACCGGAGGTGAAACGTATCGCGCCCGAGTTCTACGACGACATTCCGCAACACACCTCTTGGACGCGCGTACTGTACGATTTCATTACCGATCCCGCGGTCGGTCCATATGCGAGGATTAAGCGAAAGGCTCGTGGATTGGATTCTTAAGTCCTAGGATATTACAATAATCAGGTAAGCACCTGTACCAACGTTTCGCCGAAACCGGTTCATTTCAATCCGAGAATGATTGATTGCGCCAAATCAGTGGCTAAAAGGCTATCATAGATCAATTATCGTTTGATGACAGCATGCCGACTTTGGCATTGCTGATAACATTATTAGCTTATCCAGATATTACCCTATTGGTTGCAGTTGATGTACGTTTACTCGAACCATCGCCAACCGAGATAGGGGAGAGTTGAAGAAATGAACAGCAATTTTGGAAAGATAAGAACTATCTATGGCAGTCTTATCAACGTTGCTGGTCAGTTGTGCACAGCGACGATTGGTGTATGTGTGTGGCATGCGGGAACTTGAATTTTTGTTCAAACAGTACTACCAACAGCATAAAGCGAGGCCCATGTGACTCAAGCATCAAATGAACGCGTGTCACACTCCTAGCGACAACCAAGGCATACTAATTGGTTATTATGAAACAGCGGAATGCCGAAAAGTACTGATCACCAAAAGAAACGTCTAGACGTTTCTTGGCGACAATTATCAACGTCATACCTTCCTAATGGCATCACAAACAAAACCCTTCTTTGCTGCATTTGCGGATCGAGAATGGCAACTCTTGACATGTTGATACGCCCTTGGTAGAATATTCCATCCAGAATACACCGGACGTACTCATGACTCATTTGCTTAAACGAACGACCGCGGTCTGTCTACCGTTACGATAGTTTGTGTGCAACCGGCAGCGTGCTTATACACTTTTTATTTTGTCATCAGTTTCGATCATTCATTTTCCGGTCGACGATAGCTGAAATCACGCGATTACTGATTACTGGCTGTTTACTGGGTTGGTTGGTCGTCGTCGTAAAGTAGTACACGGGATTTGCATGATTAGCATGAAGGGGGAATGTAATATTCAGCGTACGTTTCCGCAACATCTTCTATCATATTTATTTTGTTTTTTTTTTATTTCAGAAATTGACGAATTTCAACGGCAGACACACCCGTCTGAGCAATACACACGGACTACCATTCTCGTTAAGGATCTGTTTATGCCATGGGCAGCAAAATAATAATTAGAAGAAATCTATACCGCCCCCCAAACACAGGGTAGGGGAAACATACGAAAGTATTGAACAAAACAGCAGATGCTGACAAAAGGATGTGCCTTCGCTAGGGCAACCTTTGTAAACTAGAAGTTCAATTGGAGTTTCTTTTTGTTTAGGTTCCATTTTATCTAACCAAAATTGTCATGCTGAGCAGCAGCAATCATCATATTTTTGTCTCTTCGATTTAAACTTGCAATTTACATGCACCATCACCATCCAAGCACGTAGAATTGGATTGAAGTCAATGGTGGGCCTGCAGAACAGCAGGAAACAGTAGGCTGTTATTTGTACCAAGCATTACCTCACGCTGCAAACGCATTCAATCGATCGCGTTTGCCATGAAGTCCTCTATACTTTCGTCGATTCGAAATTGATTGCTCTTGTTTGGGCAGCACTTGGCTAGCTTAGCGTACCATGCAAATTGCAAAATTAGTCGTCGTGCACCGTGTAAGCACTGTGCGCCATTGCATCGACTAGGATAGGATAACCAAATTTTCAACGACGATTGTTAATTATACCGCAACAAGGCACCGTTACAACGTGAGTGGCTTCCTTTTGCTATTTCGCTTTACATGTGTATGTAAGTATGTGTGAATGTGTGTATGTGTGTTATTGTTTAGGAAATTAACGGGAATTTTGATACATGTAGAACGTTATATGAGTGTTGGCGTATGTGTTACCGATCGAGAAAGAATGATTGTGCGCTGGAAAATGGAATAAAATCCTTTCGCATCGCAACAGCTGCCCGAAACGTCGTCCAGTGTGTTAAGAAAGAAAAGGTGGAAGCCCGTGGTAAGCTGCAGGTAATCGTATATTTCACGCTCTAGTCACTGTTTTTGTAAACATTTTGAGTCGTTTGCTTGGGGATGCGACAGCCTCATGTGTCGCAACAGATTTTTTCTCAACAGGTACGCTCGATTGCAAACACCGCAGCTAAACACGGCCGCATCATGCAATTTCATGTGTTGCTGCATCATTGCTCTGTAAGCATAGAAAAGGATATGTGTTCAATAGCAGATCTTGTCACAACTTTCAATTTTAACCTACTCAGTAACAAAAGTTCTATCGCAGACGGCACATTTGTAGTTAAGCTTAGGCTTATGCACATTTTCGAGATGCAGCCGGAGGTATGCTTTCCGGCTGAACCTGCTACCACACACATCGCACTCGAACTCCCGATCCTTGTGTATTAGCGTATGTTGCGCCAAGCCTTGACTACTAACAAACTCAGCACCACATTCGTCACAAAGGAACACACGCTCCCGGGTGTGTATGTTAAGGTGCGCATGAAGATTGGCCCGGTGTACAAATGACCACGGACAATAAGGACATTGGTTGTTCCGTATGCCAAGATGCATACGCCGGTGTTCTGGCAAATTAATAACGAAGATACCGCAGATGGTGCACCGCCTCTTACGTCTTTCCTTGCGATTTGTGGTCGATCGCTTCCGTTCTCCCTCGACGGCTGGTGTGAAGGTATCCTTACTAGGTTTCTCCGAATCACGGATGAATGCGGAATCTAATTTGTCGTAGCTCACATACTTCGCTTTCTCGATATTCGATTCGTCGCAGGGCAGGTGGTCCAAAAGTTCAATTTCAACCATCACCAATTTACCATCGACGGATGCTTCGTGCTCCTCGTAAACCGGTTCGTCTTCCTGGTTCTCAGTTCCATACAATGGGCTAGCCATTCAGGTAGCAGCAACAAGCAACGAGAATAAAATTCTTGTTAATTTCTGAAAAAAATGGATATTTCTGAAAATTCCGCGAAGTAAACAACAAGCAAAGCCGTTTCTTACACTGGTGGAAATGAGTTTAAGGATACCGACCAACCACAGGGTGACAGTGGATTAGCGACGGAATTATTACGGACCGATAAGTTATTTAAATACTACATTTTATTCAATACACTTATTCGCCATCGCTAACATTAGCATTCGGTGAACTTGAATCGTTGCTTCGAATGGGTTTTAATGTGCACCTTCAGATTGTCCTTCCGATTGAACGCCTTGTTGCACACCTCGCAGTTGAACGGTTTCTCCTTGAGGTGAACCAAAAAGTGTTTCTTCAACCTTGTCCTGTAAGGGGAATGCAAATAGTTTGTTAAGAGCGGACCGAAAGAAAGCGCGAAAGCTTACGCACTTTGTCAAAAATACTTTATCACAATCCGTGCACTTAATCTTCGGTTCCTCGTAGTGGATGAGCTTGTGGCGTACCAGCGAAGCCTGGTGTTTAAAGGAGAGTCCACAAACCGGACACAGGAACTCCCGCTCAGTGGCGTGTGTAAGACGATGCTTATTCCGCCCGGTGGTGCTGGCAAACTCCTTATCGCATAGGTCGCATTTGTACATTTTCTGCCGCGTGTGAAGGTTCACATGATTTCTGAGGTTGGAACTGTTAACGAAAATTTTCGGACAGTACGGACAATGGTACGGTCGTTCGTTGTTGTGCCAGCGCAGATGAGCCGTCATATCGGTGCGTGCCGCTCCACAAATAGGACACAGCCTAGAATTGCTCTGTCCGGCCCCAGGTTTGTACAGTATCCGCTTCGACTTAGTTGCATCTTTTGTTGGACGACTGGCTTGCTTAGTCTGGCCTTTCCGGCGTCCCTTTCTTATTCGAGAACGTATCAGCTTATCTTTGCCATCAACTTCTTTCTTTTCGTCATCACTAAATGTTTCGTGGTCAGTTTCACGTTCGGGTTTAACAGCGCAGTCGATCTCTTTCTCTGGGCTTTTTCTATCTTCTACTGAGATCACAACAGATGATTCAGAGGTTTCCTCTACTACCTCCACTTTTAGTTCTTTTACCTCCTCATATTGGACTGTTTCTTCGATTTCATGTACCTCTTCGTAATGCGTTTCCTCTGGCGGCTTATCTTCGCACAGTGAACTCTCGTCATCGACATACTCAATAGCAAAGTTATACTCTTTGCCACAAAGGACATCGTTTTCGATGTTTGTATGCAGACTTTTTAACCGTTCCTCGTTCTGTAAGCAACCCTCTCGAAAGTTGTGCCACTGTTCAATCGCGGTCCAGCAGACGCCGCAAATGGATGAATCGTCCATAAGCGATTGTTTCTGTTGAAAATGGAAAATTAAGACATAGCCAGAAATCAAAACACTGGAGGTAGACTGCAGCCCCCGGCGAGCTACTTACGCTTATGGAGAGGTACTGTTCAATAAGCTCATCGAGACACACTTCCTTGTTCGTCAGGGCAGAGAATATTCTGCTTTCACGAACCAGTACAAAAGCATCGGGAACCTTTGCGCAAAGACGACAAACTTCGTACATCCTAAGTGCTTTTCTTCTATCTGTGCCGCTGAAACTGTGAAATCTTTACCCGAAGACACCAAAACACTCCACAAAACAATTTCAGTTTGTAAATATTCATAAAACCAACCCAAGATCAATAGAAGGAAGGTGGGTACCGAGCCAAAAAAAAACAACATCCTTGCTTTTTGATAAATTTTAATCCACAATTCGGATTTTTATACCAAAAAGATCTTCACCGATTCTAACAGCAAAGTAGTTTACTTTTGTATGTAATCATTAAAGGATACATTTTTTATTCCCCGTTAATATTGCTAAAACCCGCAACCCATTAACTCCATTCGCTTCGACGGGAATGTTTCTTCATGTGAGTCCGCAGGTTATCACTACGATTGAAGGATTTCTCGCACATCTCGCAACTGTAGGGCTTCTTGTTTGAATGAATTACTGCGTGTTTCCGCAAGTCACAACTGTAATGGGAGTGAAATGGATTATTCTAGGGGCCGGAAGGCATTCACTGCGCAGTAAATACTTCGTGAAGAATCTTTTGTCGCAGCTGTCGCACTTAAAGTTTCGTTCTTCCGTATGAGTACGCTTGTGGCGTGCAAGTCCCGTCGGTTGATAGTATGATTTCCCACAAATCGAACAGAGGTACGTGCGATCCTTTTGGTGTGTTGCTTTATGCTGCTTCAGACCGTTCAACATCGGATATTCCTTGTCGCATATATCGCATTTGTAGAGTTTGGCTCGTGTGTGAATATTTTTGTGGCTGTTGCAGTTCGATTGGCTAACGAAGCTTTTGGGACAGTAAGGGCACTTGTAGCGTCTTTCATTTCTATGGGTACGCAGATGCTCTTCCATGTTCACCCGAATTTGGCCACAAATTGCACATATGTTTCGCATCTGGCTTCTCTGGGAATGGTTTCCTCGCTGGGCACCTTTGGGTTTACCTTCCGTTTGCTTTTTATCAGAAATGCTTTTAGTTTTTGGAACTACGCGCTCACTGACTTCCTCTATCGTAAAATTGCAGTCGATTTCTTCTTCAGGCTCACCTTTTACGATGACATGCTGCCCGTCGTATTCTATTTCGAATGGACAATTTTCCGAAGCAGCTACAGTTTCACTTTTGTCCTCTTTTGTATCGTAGTAAAAATTTTCGCACTCTTCGTCATGTTCAGTTAATACTTCTACGTAAAGTGTGAGATTCTTGTGACATGTTTTGTAGAATCGGTGCCACATAACCAATATTCGAGAGCAGTTCGAACAGATCGGGCAATCCTGTTGTAGATTATCTATGTTTTCAAGCATATCAATCTGCAATCAACGGACGGGTTTTAGTTGATCTTCTAAATAGTTTGAAACAGTTATTTCCAACCGGCCTTACCTGCAGGTAACGCTGTATCATCTCTTTCCAGTCGATATCGCTAGCAATTGGCTGCTCTTGTTCATTATATTTGAATGTACATTTCGGAGCTTCTTCATCGTTTAAACACAATTTACAATTACCGTCCATTTCGCCGGGAAAATGTGTTTCTTTTTAAGGAATTTTAAGGATTTTATTAAACGTTGTTTATGTGATTTTTTACATGGAGGAAACCAAGATTCGTAGAATAGCCGCGGCAGTGATTATTAAGCCATGTCTACACGAGCGCGCGATGCCAAAATCCATAAAGGCTGCCATACATAGCATGCGTCTTGCGACTGATACGGCAGTTGCGGCGTGTTTCGGTTTTTTCAAGAATTATGCTGAACAAGGGGCGAGTGAGCACTGGAAAACATCGTGCTCTTCGTAGGTTCAGGAATATGGAAATTAATATCAATAATTTCGCACCATCCCAACTACTACTCGCTCTCCCTCTCCCTCCAGAAAGTATAATTTAATTCTGTGTCATAATGATAGACAATTGAGGAATAACGATTCTTAAAAGGACAATAACAAAATCTTTTTTAATAATCTTAATAATTTTAATATAATTTATCCGTAAGAATAACCACGAAAGTTGAGGGCACTCGCTGCTTATCGTCAATATTGTCTATGTTTAAGACGATTATCATAGATCTGGTAAAACTATGCTAGATACTGCTACCATTTCCTTTTGGTGTCGCATTTTTAATAGATCGGTAATGGTAAACCGGAACTTTCCAAAATCTGTTAGAATTTCGTTGTGTAACTTCTTACCGTTTTTGTCATGTACCTCGTAATGGGCTTTAAGATCCCTTATCTTCGCGAAATCAGCATCGCACAGATGGCATTGATAGATATTGTCGTTACCAACGTGATGCTTGGCGACATGCTCTACCAAATCGCTTCCATTTCCATAAACACGATTACAATACACGCAACTGTACGGTCTCAGCCCCGTATGGGTGTTCATGTGCGTCTTAAGCATACAAGGAAGGGAAAATCTAGCCGTGTAAAAAGAAAAGTGTTATTGTTATACATAATTACAATAATTCAATCATACCTGCGACCACACACATTGCATTGGTGCAATTTCTCTACTCCTCCTGAAATTATAGTTAAAGGACATAATCCTAGGTAAATATTGCAAAAATTGCTATTATTTTGGTTTTACTACCTCCGTGGACAGCAACCTGGTGGTATTTTAAATTACGCTTTGATGATAGGTTCACTCCACATATATCGCAGCAATGTCGTATGTCCTTCTTGTGCATGTATTCGTGGTTTTCCATCGCAGCTTCAGGCAATGAAAAATAATTATTATGCGCAATCCAAACAGCTTATAACAATCAAATCCACACTCACTTTGGGTCGAGAATCGTAACGGGCAGAGCTGACAGGCCCACAAACCCTCCGGCATATGGGTTTCCATGTGTATCTTACGCGTTTCTAGGGTATCCAACAATTTTCCACATATCCAACATAGGGTCGAGGAATCGAAAGCACATTTATGAGCATAAAGAGCAGTTTGGTGCTTGAATGCCTTATGGCACATTTTGCAAAAAATATGAAACCCTACTCTATGATATTTAAGATGTTTCTCTAGTGTTTTTTTGTCATCAAATACGTCTTTACATGATTTACAACTGAATATCTGAGACGAAAATATTTCACCAAAAACACTTTCATCTTCCGATTCTTCCGTATCATCTATCATGCAATCAGAATCCACGATGGCATCTGATACTTCTGGTACTGCTATCGCCCTTTCAACCATTGCATTTTCCCATTGGTTAGAATTAATTTCCTGGGAGGCATCTAAGTCATCATATTCCAAGCCTTGCGGTTGAGCTTCTGAGTCGCTTGCTTGATCCTCATTCAATACAAGAATTTCAAGAAGATCATGTTCTTTAACGCTTGTTTTTACTTTTATCGTTTTCAATCCTTCTTCGTGGTCACTTGATAAAAAATGCTGGTCGTTTTCCTCGCCGTCTATGATAATAACCGCCTCTTTGCCATCTATTTCATCCCGCTCCGTTTTGATCGAACTTTGCTGCAGTTCATTCTTAAATACTTCGAAGGATGCCATACACACTGTGTACAACCTGAAGGCATTTAAAATGCTGCGCTTGCAGTTTCCGCAAACTCTTGTTGGCCATTGAGGATCGTCATACTCAATGAAGGCTTCAGGATACATTTTGCACAGCATTGCATAGAGAGTCATCGTTTTATGCACTTGTTCGTTTAGTCGATGAACTACACCGAGGCTACTTAAGCAAACACGACAATATTTGGCCAGCATCTTTTGGCATTGGTTCAGCACTTTCTTATAGCCAATATGTTAACGAAATACGAGTGAAACTCCGAATATCTAAACTACTGAAACGGATTCTGTTGCAGCTCTTCGCCGAAAACGGAAGAATTTTTTGTTTACCCACACTCGTTTGACACGACCGACGCATCCTTCCCAAGATGACTATAGACAACGTATGCTTTTACCTGATTTGAAATTATTAAATTTATTAATTAAATAAATAATTTAAATAATTAGTTACGGTATTGGCGACAGCCGGATTAAACAGCAGAAAACTAATCATACTAACTCGATGATCGATTCTGCGTGAAAGAGAAATATTCTTAACAATAGGTTCGCAAAATAGGTTTCTATTAGATGATCATTTCGATACACATTATAAGCTCCACGTGCCTTCTCTTTATTTATCTAAAGGCATTAATATAAGGCTCCCTCAGCTGCTTGTCGCCAATATACATACATTCACTTATGATGTTCGTTTAATACATCAGCATGGGTCCACTCTCAACTACTAGGGTTTGGACAAAACAATGTTGGCTGATTTTAAAGTTTCTTTTCGATGTCGCATTTTTAGTAGATCCATAATGGTAAACCGGAACTTTCCAAAATCTGTTAGAATTTCGTTGTAGAACTGATCACCATTTCTATAATGTACTTCGTAATGGGCTCTAAGATCCCTTACTTTCGAGAAATCAGCATCACACAGATGGCATTGATAAACATTATCGTTACCAACGTGATGCTTGGCGACATGTTCTACCAAATCGCCGCCATTTCCATAAACACGATTACAATACACGCAACTGTACGGTCTCAGACCCGTATGGGTGTTCATGTGCGTCTTAAGATAGACAGGAAGGGCAAATCTGTAAGTATAGAAAATATATCTAAGACATAACGTGCAAATAAAACGACATTTAAATCAATATATTACTTTTGGTCGCAAAGGTTGCAACTGTACACTTTTTCTAAGCCTCCTGCAATTATAGAAAAAATCATTATTTATCTTACTCCATTGGATAATCGATTCTAATTACCTCCGTGAATCGCTCGTAGATGATAACGCAAACTACGCTTTGTTGATAGGTTCATTCCACAAACATCGCAACAAAATAGTTTTTGCTTCTTGTGCGTGAGTAAATGGCCTTTAAAGACACCTGCAAAATCCCATCGGCATTAATTTTATATGACAAATTAAATCAAAAAAGTACAACGAAAAGCGCTTCACTTACTTTCAGAAGAGAATCGTACAGGGCATAACGGACAGGCCCACATTTCTTCTGGCATATGAGATTTCATATGGTTCTCGTGCTTTCCGGATGCGTCCATTATTTTACCACATATCCAGCAAAGAATCGAAGAATTAGAGTAACATTCATGAGCACAAAGAGCAGTTACGGTTTTGAAGCCTTCATTACACATTTTGCAAAACTTTTTATATCCTTTTGAATGAAGTTCCACATGCTTCCCATATGATTCTTTATCTAAAAACACGTCACGGCAGGATTTACAACTGAATATCTCCGAAGCAAACATTTCTGCAAACAAATCTTCGTCTTCCGATTCATCGGAACCATTTTTCCAGCACCTAGAATTCATTGCTATTCTGGTATCTGAAACATCTGGGTCTGCTAACGATTGCTCATCATTATCAATATTTTCCTGATATACAGAGCTAGGCAAGCTATCCTCTTCACCTCCAAAATCCTCCATACTTCCCTCAAAATCATCCAAGTGATCCTTTGGAGCGGAAACGGTATTTGGTTGCGGTACATAATCCATTTCTAGCTGTAGCTCCACAACTTCATTTTCATAAGAGGTTACAGTTTCACTTACAATTTTCCGTTTTTTGGTATTTTGTGCTACTAATGGGTCTGCTTGCTCCTTATGCAATACAAGAGTTCCAAGATTTTCATGTTCTTTAAGGAGAGTTTTTACTTTTTTCGTTTTCAATCCTTCTTGCTGGTTACTTGATAGAAAATGTTTCTCATTTTCTTCGTCATCTATGATTATAACAGCTTCTTTGAAAGCTACTCCATCATCACCAGACAGGTTACTATTCACAGGCAGGTTAATTTCAGCACTTAATGGATCCGTTTTGATCGAACGTTTCGGCAGCTGCTTCTTGAATACTTCGAAGGATGCCATACAAATCGTGTACAACCTGAATGCATCCAATATTCCGTGCTTACAGTTTCCGCAAACTCTTGTTGGCCATTGAGGATCGTCATACTCAATGAAGGCTTCAGGATACATTTTGCACAGCATTGCATAGAGACTCAAGGATTTATAGACTACTTCTTCGAGCTGATTATCAACACCGATGCTAGTTAAGCAAACACGACAATATTTGGCCAGCATTTTTTGGCATTGGTTCAGCACTTTCTTATTGCCGAATATCTAAACTACTGAAACGGATTCTGTTGCAGCTCTTCGCGGGAAACGGAAGAATTTTTTGTTTACCCACACTCGTTTGACACGACCGACGCATCCTTCCCAAGATGACTATAGATAACGTATGCTTTTATCTGATTTGAAATTATAAAATTTATTAATTAAATAACTAATTTAAATGATTAGTTACGGTATTGGCGACAGCCGGATTAAACAGCAGAAAACTAATCATACTAACTCGATGATCGATTCTGCGTGAAAGAGAAATATTCTTAACAATAGGTTCGCAAAATAGGTTTCTATTAGATGATCATTTCGATACACATTATAAGCTCCACGTGCCTTCTCTTTATTTATCTAAAGGCATTAATATAAGGCTCCCTCAGCTGCTTGTCGCCAATATACATACATTCACTTATGATGTTCGTTTAATACATCAGCATGGGTCCACTCTCAACTACTAGGGTTTGGACAAAACAATGTTGGCTGATTTTAAAGTTTCTTTTCGATGTCGCATTTTTAGTAGATCCATAGTGGTAAACCGGAACTTTCCAAAATCTGTTAGAATTTCGTTGTAGAACTGATCACCATTTCTATAATGTACTTCGTAATGGGCTCTAAGATCCCTTACTTTCGAGAAATCAGCATCACACAGATGGCATTGATAAACATTATCGTTACCAACGTGATGCTTGGCGACATGTTCTACCAAATCGCCGCCACTTCCATAAACACGATTACAATACACGCAACTGTACGGTCTCAGACCCGTATGGGTGTTCATGTGCATCTTAAGATAGGAAGGAAGGGCAAATCTGTAAGTATAGAAAATATATCTAAGACATAACGTGCAAATAAAACGACATTTAAATCAATATATTACTTTTGGTCGCAAAGGTTGCAACTGTACACTTTTTCTAAGCCTCCTGCAATTATAGAAAAAATCATTATTTATCTTACTCCATTGGATAATCGATTCTAATTACCTCCGTGAATCGCTCGTAGATGATAACGCAAACTACGCTTTGTTGATAGGTTCATTCCACAAACATCGCAACAAAATAGTTTTTGCTTCTTGTGCGTGAGTAAATGGCCTTTAAAGACACCTGCAAAATCCCATCGGCATTAATTTTATATGACAAATTAAATCAAAAAAGTACAACGAAAAGCGCTTCACTTACTTTCAGAAGAGAATCGTACAGGGCATAACGGACAGGCCCACATTTCTTCTGGCATATGAGATTTCATATGGTTCTCGTGCTTTCCGGATGCGTCCATTATTTTACCACATATCCAGCAAAGAATCGAAGAATTAGAGTAACATTCATGAGCACAAAGAGCAGTTACGGTTTTGAAGCCTTCATTACACATTTTGCAAAACTTTTTATATCCTTTTGAATGAAGTTCCACATGCTTCCCATATGATTCTTTATCTAAAAACACGTCACGGCAGGATTTACAACTGAATATCTCCGAAGCAAACATTTCTGCAAACAAATCTTCGTCTTCCGATTCATCGGAACCATTTTTCCAGCACCTAGAATTCATTGCTATTCTGGTATCTGAAACATCTGGGTCTGCTAACGATTGCTCATCATTATCAATATTTTCCTGATATACAGAGCTAGGCAAGCTATCCTCTTCACCTCCAAAATCCTCCATACTTCCCTCAAAATCATCCAAGTGATCCTTTGGAGCGGAAACGGTATTTGGTTGCGGTACATAATCCATTTCTAGCTGTAGCTCCACAACTTCATTTTCATAAGAGGTTACAGTTTCACTTACAATTTTCCGTTTTTTGGTATTTTGTGCTACTAATGGGTCTGCTTGCTCCTTATGCAATACAAGAGTTCCAAGATTTTCATGTTCTTTAAGGAGAGTTTTTACTTTTTTCGTTTTCAATCCTTCTTGCTGGTTACTTGATAGAAAATGTTTCTCATTTTCTTCGTCATCTATGATTATAACAGCTTCTTTGAAAGCTACTCCATCATCACCAGACAGGTTACTATTCACAGGCAGGTTAATTTCAGCACTTAATGGATCCGTTTTGATCGAACGTTTCGGCAGCTGCTTCTTGAATACTTCGAAGGATGCCATACAAATCGTGTACAACCTGAATGCATCCAATATTCCGTGCTTACAGTTTCCGCAAACTCTTGTTGGCCATTGAGGATCGTCATACTCAATGAAGGCTTCAGGATACATTTTGCACAGCATTGCATAGAGACTCAAGGATTTATAGACTACTTCTTCGAGCTGATTATCAACACCGATGCTAGTTAAGCAAACACGACAATATTTGGCCAGCATCTTTTGGCATTGGTTCAGCACTTTCTTATTGCCGAATATCTAAACTACTGAAACAGATTCTGTTGCAGCTCTTCGCGGGAAACGGAAGAATTTTTTGTTTATCCACACTCGTTTGACACAACCGACGCATCCTTCCCAAGATGACTATAGTCAAGGTGTATGCATTGATTGAGGCCCAGTATTGCCAAATAATCGTTCATCCGATTCGTACATACACAACTCGGAACGGAAGAACGGAAAAGCCGGCAAAATGTTTATTGCTCGAGCGATCGTCACCGCAAGTCGCGCCGGACACCGTGCCCCATTTGCTGGACCACGGCACGACTGGACAAGGGTGGCAGCTAAATATCTCTGTTCGTTTGGTAAAATCGGCGGAGAACCTTTACGGATTTCGGACGAGCGAATCCAGAAGTACCTCGACAGTCTGCGATTGGAGTATTACGCGCTCAAAGTGCAGGAACAGCGAACGTCGCAGCAGATTCACAGGATGATGGCACTATCAAACGTGGTTGAGATGTACGAGCAGCGCAAGATCGTCGTTGAAAATCTCGGATCGCTGAAGGAGCTGAAAGACGACAAGGACGACGAGATGATCCAGCTGCTGAAGGAGGAACGTGAGGCGTACAGCAATATTCTGGGGCGATTGGATCGAGAAATCATGGAGGGAATACTATCTATGGACGAAGACGAGGAGTACGGATCTCTGATAATGGAAGTCACTGCTGGTGTGGGAGGCCAGGAAGCGATGCTGTTCGCTCGCGAACTGTTCGACATGTACTGTGGATACGTGGAGCACAAGGATTGGGAAGTGGAGATGCTGCAAACCGAAGGCACAGACCTGGGAGGCATAAGACACGCTACGATTATTATCAACGGTACGGATGTTTATCGTTGCTTGAAGTACGAAGGTGGGGTGCACCGCGTTCAGCGTATACCGGCCACCGAGAAATCTGGCCGCATTCATACGAGCACCGTAACGGTGGCTATCATCCCCCGGCCCGATGACTTCGAGGTGGACCTCAAGGAGAAGGATTTAAAAATCGAAACCAAACGTGCCAGCGGAGCTGGTGGACAGCACGTTAATACCACGGATAGCGCCGTAAGGATTGTTCATCTTCCCACAGGTATTGCTGTGGAATGCCAGACCGAGCGATCGCAGGTGAAGAACCGGGAAATTGCCAAGCAGAAACTGGTCGCCAAACTAATGCAACAAGAGCTGGAGGCACGGTTCGCTAGTACACAGGCCTTGAAAAAGTCCCAAGTTGGCCAGAGTCTGCGAAACGAGAAGATTCGCACGTACAACTTCAATCAGGATCGCATCACTGATCATCGGATAGAAGGTGGGACCGTTCACAATCTAAAAGGCTTTCTGGAAGGTGGGCAGCATCTGGATGATATGATTGATAAGCTACATCGCTCCGAACGGCGAAAACAGCTGTTGGAGCTAATAAGCAAGGCTTCAGATCAGTAACGGATGGTTTGGCACAATTGGTCTGAAATAGAACGTGATATAAAGCACGGTTAGTTTGTTAATCATGTTTTATCTTTTTTCTTTTGGTTTTGTTGCGACAATGAGAACTATTTATTAACACTTCCCCAGCCACCGGCTTGTCCCAACTGGGTAACATGCTCGCGAACAGCACGGTCGATAACGTTCTGAACCTCGCGACATCCTTTAAGTGCCGTCTCGAGCACCTTCGGTAGGTGATCCAGGTGAAACCGTTGCGACATTTCCATGAAGGCAATCTTTCCACTACTCGGTAAAGAAGCTACTGTTAGCGTTGGCCCACCGCTATTCTCCTCCAGATGAGAAACATCCATCAGCGGAACATTGCCGTTCGCCAGTGATGCCGTACAGGCGCACACGTACTCCTTCAAACAGATGCCAGCGTCGATTAGTGCCAACGTGGCCGCATTGACCGATGCGCAATAGTTGCCTCCATCCGCCTGCAGTACTTCGATGTACACATCGATCTGTGATCGCGGGTAGAGTTCCATTTTGATGGCCGCGCTCAGTGCCTGCTTCAAGTGGATCGTCATTTCCTGCGACTTCCTATCGCCTCTCGGTCGCTTTTTGCGCTCGCCGGTGGAGAAAGTGGCCATACTGTACTGGCAGTTAACGATGGCCTCTTCGTGGTTACTCTTCTTTGACGAAGCCTGGTGCGGTCCGTAAACTGCCGCCAGAACTTTTGTGTTGCCCTGCTCAACGTAAGCGCTGCCATCGGGTTGACTGAATACGCCCAATTTGCACTGAATGTGTCGCAATTCGTTGGCCCGGCGACCATCCAGCCGAAGACCCTGATCCGAAAGTAGCTCCATAATACTTGCACTAACAAGGCACGTGAAAATTACCGGCGATACCGTGCAATCCGCTCCGTGAAACCCCGAATTCAACGTTGTTTACAACAAGGTACTTTAAAAAGACAGGTAGCATCTTAACCGCTTTGACAGGTCACCATTTTCAATTTGTTTGACATTCATAGCAGGGCGCTTTTTATCAACAAAACCACGTGAGTTTCAAGAAGAAGAAGAAGAAGATGTGGGCAAGTTTGGTCTGTTTTATCAGGGAAAGTACCTGATTTCACTCTTTTTCGAATGTTTAAATGATTCATCTCTCTATTTAAGATCATTCGAGCGACCGAGTTGTGTTTTACAGCGAGTGAGCACGGTCCAGGAACGCTAGCTAGCTCTTGTTCTAGGCCGGGTGGCAAGACCTACGGACCGATACCATATTGAAACTATTGAAAGAATTTTGGGAATATTTGCATAAACTTCAACTTTCGTGCCACTTTTCGTGAATTTTAACTGTCGTAATACCACGGAAAAGCGAAAACACCTCCGAAAAGAGCGTCCCCGAAGTAAACATCCCACCATCCCGTGAATGTCAAACTCTGAAGTTTTTTCTAAAATACGATCGAGGATTTGTTCTGGATAAAGCTACCTGTCTTTTTAAAGTACCTTGGTTTACAACACGTTTTGGCACTTGCCCAACCAAGGTGCATCCAATATCCAACTGATATAAGAACCTTGGTGGCGACGGTGTAAACAAACGCTTCGAAACCCCGATTTTGTGTTTTGCGCTTGAAAATCATGGAGAAAATCAATCTGAATCTTTCCAACCGACCCAAAGCGAGCATCCTCGATAAGCCACTGAGCCGCGGCAAGGGCGAGGTGTCGCTCAGTAGCTATGCGCTTCTATTTTCCGAAATGGTGCAGTACTCTCAAAGCCGTGTCAGTACCATCCCGGATCTGCAGAACAAGTAAGTAGACCCCCGGATATAATCGCGCGCACTAACCACGGAGTCTCCTCTACCGCTCTGCTTTCAGACTGCATGACCTCGGGAAGGATGTTGGCTGTCGGATCATTGATTTATATTTCGTACGGGAACGGAATTCGAAGCGTGAAACCAAACTCATTAACATGTTGCTCTTCATTAAAACGACGCTCTGGAAGGTTTGCGTTGCACCGGTACGCTTCGACATATGTTCAGAGCTGGCTAAAGCCGTGGGTTTTGGTTTTACTTTTCTAGACACTGTTCGGTAAGGAAGCGGATAAGCTAGAGCACGCCACTGACGACGAGTGCACGTACTATATTATTGAAAAGGACCCGCTAGTCAACAAGTTCATTAGCGTACCGAAAGACAAGGGTTCGCTGAACTGCGCCGTGTTCGTAGCGGGCATCGTTCAAGCAGTTTTATCAAACTGCGGATTTGTAAGTGCTATATCGAATGTAAAGCGGGCCACTCATGCGCATTATTATTGGACAATGTTCTTGATTTATTGAACAAGTTGGTTTGATTTATTCAGTACTAGCTGATTTCATACGGGTGTGTGGTTTGATACAAACTCTCATTAGTTTCCATTCCTTAGTGCGTCTTTTTTATCGTTTTTTTTAGTAACGATGGTAAAAAATTGAAATCCCCTCGTCTCCCCTCGCCCCCTCTCTCTCCACTATATTGATATAGAATGGATGTAAATAATTGGTGTTGTATGGAGGCCTCTCCTTCTCCTTGTCCGATTTGGACCAAATTTTGTCACATGATATTTGATGCAGCTACCAACATATGTGCGAGATTTGGAGAACTTTGCTTGGAGTTACGGAGCTAACTTTCGGAGTTATTAACGGGTGAAAAAATTGTTGTTCGGGAGGGGGAATCCTTGGAAAAAGGCGTCAGATCATATAATTGCACATAACATATGTATGTGCCAAGATTGGTGATGATCGGCCCGGAAAATTCTGCGTGATGCTCGCACACATGTACAGCGTTGAGACTTATTTTTATTTATAAGATGTTTCCAGAATCTTGAAAATATTTTGCAGATCCTGAATACGCTAATAAATCCAAGAAACCTACAATATGGACCAACAATATTGCGCTTGTGTGGTCCGCTTTAAGTAACTGATAGTAAATCGACTAACTGAAAGTTTCGTTAATCCCATCCCTGCAGACATGTCAGGTTTCAGCCCACTGGCACAAGGGAACCACGTATATGGTGAAGTTCGAAGAACACGTTATAAGCAGAGATAAGCAACTGGAGGATAAATAAAGTACTCGATATAAAATGAAAAGCATTACCCGCGTATCCTTAGAAATAATCTTCATGGCAGAATTTACCTGAATGTTTTAGGATGGATCTAACTCTTCATTCACATTTCAAATGCATAAATCTGCATAAGGATATAGAGGCTCGAGAACCGGTATACTCCCTTTCTTTGGGTCTTGCTCGGTCTATAAGAATGCCTCAGCCCTTTAAGCCAGTAGCGGGTTAGTTAGAAAATTATCATAATCGTCGTTGGAAAATAATCTGTGCATAATTTCAAATTCGCATTCGTCTCTTCGCACTCCTTCGGAGCAAACCCTTGTTCTAATGCCGTAGCGCTTACCGTTGCGCGCGCTGCAAACGATAATGTTCTTCCTTTTAATATTTTCTCTCGTCATTCTTCGTCTTTTTCTTATCCTGGATAACTTTCCATGTGTGCTTCCTGAGCCATAAAATCTTTAAGCCCGGATCCTGCCTCTTTCCTTCGTTATGTACGCCCGGAAACTGCAGCGCAAATAAACGCACGCTTTCAGCTGATTTGTACCCCTCCAAAGTACATAAAACATTCTTATGTTTGCCTTTGTCGTCCCTAACCGGTGTATAAGATTGGCGAGGGGTCCTTTCGGCTATCCTCGGCCACGTTCGACGAGTCTTCACTCTCAGACACTGGGTGCTGTGGTTAGAACCCTGCTGCGGTATTGAACGGCGCAATTGCTGTTGGCGCGCTAACTGGGACAAAAAGGAAAAGATAAGACTGGTTTCCCTCCAAAATGTGTCGGCAGCTGAAGTTGAATACAATCGGCGGAAAGTGCCTTAAAGATTTTATGGTCCTAGACAAAGAGGTCTCAACACACATGGAGTTGTGATACGATAGAATGCCTCATCGCAAAATGCCAAATGATTTTACAATCTTTTTAACAAGGTTTACTCTAATCAAGGATCGGTTTCATCGCAATAAATCATCTCAATGTCGGAAGGAGCCATTCTTTGATTGTAAGTAAGAACTTTTTTTTACAAATAATTATTTTTACAAATGTTCCGCATAGTGTTCAGATAACGAAATCATATTGCAGCAAAACACCCGGCCATGCATTAAAGCACCGTAACGGTGAGGGGTTCAGCCGACGAAAAGTGTACTGCAGTGAATCCTGTTTCTTAAAAAGACTCCTGCACGCAATAAGGATGGCACACGCGCCAAGAAAAGGTGTTCAAAGAACGGCTGCATTTCTTGTCATTGGCTCTGCCTTTACCCTCCGTTCGTAATAAGGATCGTCCGCGTGTACATAGAGCCCTCGAGAGCCCACCCTTATGTACTCTCGAAGGGCTCTACGGTGCTGCATGGTTCGGAACGGGACCCTCTACGAGCGATCGGCATGTAACGGATATTTCATTCAAAACGTAACCACGGACAAGAACGCAACAGAGTGCGCGCGCGCCAGAGAGCGTCGGTTTTGGTTCAGGAGTTAACCGTTGGCAGCATTAGGCAGTATTAGGATCAGGCAAAGTTTTACGAACCAAAAAGTTACAAAATTTTATCATAGTACCAGTGTTTTACAACGTTTCTGTTTTATAAGTTTTATATACCATTGTTTCTGTTTTGTCAAAGAGACGAGATATCATTTTCTAGAAGCCAGCTAGTTGAAACGGAAAGGGATAAGTACATTGAAAGACCCAGGATTTAAATCACACCCACTCATCTCATCTAATGTCCATTGCGGTGCAAGTAATTGCAAGTGTGGTCCAAAGTGCTTGTACACGTCGCTAGTGGTGGTGCCAATGAGCCTGGCAAAGAACTTTAGCCCCTAATCTCAGAGCAACTTGTTCGATCGCAACGCACCCAACCATCACTCGGTTCAATTTTGCTGTTAAGTTTTGCCGTTCCATTAAGTTTTTTGCGTTTTGTTGAACAAAGCGAAATCAGCCGTGTAGACGCCGTGGACTCACGTTTGCTGGTGCACCGCGGGACTAACCAAAAAAATTTAAATGTTGAAGATGTCGTTCTCAAAGGCGAAGTTGAAGAGATTCAACGACGTACCGGGTAAGTGCGCGAGGCAACGTAGCGTAACATCGGTTTGGTCGTAGTACCAAGACGCAATGAAGCAGAAAGCCCCCCGTTGGTGCACGGTCATTCCATCACTTCCTACCTCTTCCCCTTGAATAACCGTCCCGTTCGACCCTTCCGACATGCCGCGAATATCGCGCCTTTTGTCAAGTCGAACTGGCAATCCTAGAAAGTTGCGTGAGAAAAGGCGATCCCCCTCGGTAATCGAATCTCGAAACGTCGATGCATCTGAGGGGACGTACACCTCGGAGGAAAGGTCTGCTGTCGGGTTTCGTATAGGACCGGGGGAACCCCTTGATTACATTCTCTTCTACAATAGGGGTCCATCTTTAAACGCGGGCTAACCGTCGTCATACGTACGTGATCGTGAGAAAATTATTCAACGCCAGTTCCCGCCAAACTGGGTGCAAACATGTTATGTTAATGCTGCAATGCTGGGAATATCTTGATTTACTTGTCCTAGTGGCCTTTTAAGTGCATTTTCTGCGACCACAATTGCTTGATTCAGCCTCAATCGCCCTTTTTCCTTCACATTGCTCATGGCAATCTGGAATATCCTTTTTGTCCATCTCTATCTAAACTATCTCCTCGAGCATTGTAACGTAACCCATGAATTACAGAAGGCAGAAATCGGGAACTAAAGTTTAAAATTAACGACATTTTCCCTCAGACCAATAGCACACTGCTTCGATACGGAGCAGGTGTTTAAAGTACTCCCCTTCTGGACACGCTTGATACGCGTGGCACTGTTGCATCCGGGAAACCCCTTATCCCGTATCGCGTGGCATATTATCAGTCCGATCTTATGCTCGGGCTTAGCACGCGCAGGCTTGTGGTACTCGTGGAAAACCGTTGACGACACATACGCGCACGCGCTTGAGCTGGCTATGGTGGCAATACATAATTATAATTAATAAGAGCTGGGGCCCGCTTCCGGCCCCATAGTGACAGTCTGCAAGAGGAGGTCTTGGTTAGGGCATTACTAGAAGACGTTACGGTCTGCCGCTTGTCCCGTGTCGGATGATTAATGAAACGACCGACCAACTGCTGAGTCCATTTGAATCGCCTTTCATTCGATCATCTTTACAGCCCCGGAAGGATGGTTTCCAGGGAGAGAAATCTTGTATCGTTTTTTTTTGCTGAAAGACTACATTATGTTCCTCATGATTGTCGTATATGGTCTCGATCGCATACCGTCACGTGCAACGAATTGAAAAGGTCTTTGAATGGGGTTATTTGCTGTTTGTTGTAGGAAGGGAACACGAAAAACAAGAAACTATCCAAGCTCTCGTCACAGGACAGGATAGGCGGGTGAAGGTAGGATTGCTCTAGCGTGACCCTTTGCCAGCTGCTCGTTCTTTCTCGTCACAGCGACACTCACCAGGCGGGCTCTTGGGACAACTCAAGATAACGACATTACATCGGCACGGGTGTCGTGGGGGTAATCCATGCGTGACGCGTGAGCGCGTGCTAAGAAGCATATTTGGAAGGAGCAGTTGATTTCTCAAACTTTGGTGGGGACTCTGGGGAATTGTACCGCTTTTTACTCACCATCTGTGTGTTTGCTTTTTTTGGTTCTTTTCTCCCCTTTTTCCAAACAGTTGTTTCATCTCCTTCAGCTTTCGCGGAACCCAAAGAGAAGGAAGCGAGTGGAAAGGCGAAGACGAAAAAGGACGACCGAAAGATCAAGATCGGGGGTAGTATGGACGCGGAATCGATCAAGACGACCAAGAGTGCGCTCAGCCTATTCCGAACGCCTTCATTACCGCGCCGTCTCAAGTTCAAGCACATCTCGGACCTCACGCCCAAGAAAGGTGGCTCGTTGTCGAAGGAGGAAAAGAGTAACCGTCTGGCAGCGGCTGAGCAGCCACCGCTTGGTACCGGAGAACCAGGTTCCGGCCGACCTGGAGTCGCTACCGGTGTGCCACCGATCGTGCAGCTTTACAACAAGATCGATGCGAACAAAGAAGCCCTGGAGAAAGCACGGGAAGAGAATGACCAGTTGAAGTCGACGGTGCAGGAGCTGCGCACTGAGCTGCAACGGTCGGGGATGGAGCAGTTGAGCCTCTTGGCGGATAAGGATAATCAGATTATGTTGCTGGAGCGTGAGCTGACGAGCATTAGCAAAGCAGACGAACTCTTACAGAGCATCGCGGAAGGTTGTCTGGAGAAGGTGAAGCAGTACGAGGAGGAAATCAAAAACGTGCACCGGAACTATGAAGGGCAGCTGGGTGAGATGCTCGATAGTAAGACGGAAATGGAGATCCGTTACGAGGAGCTATTGCTGGCGCATACGATGCTGCGAAATGATTACGATGTGCTGGAGGGTGAAAATCACTTTTTGAACGAAGAAACCGTCGCCATGCGCGAGATACTTGAGGCACACGATATGGAACTCCAGCGGAAGACCGACGAGATTAAGGCCATGGAGAAGCGATTGAATGATTTTCTCGAGGAGTGCCGAGAGCTCAAGGGCCAGGTCAGTTATCTCAAGACGCAAGCGGAAGAGGACATGCTACGCTACGTGGAAGAAGGCCGGAATACGATCCGCGAGATTGACCAGCTTAAGCAGGAAAATGCAGCGTTGCTGCAGCAACTTGCGGAACAAACGGCGATCGCAGCGGGACTGCAGGAGGAGCTGAACGAGCACCAGTTCGAAATGGACGATCTGCGTTCCGATATTCGGAACGAGTTCAACCAGGAGCTAACGGCGGTGGTGAAGAAGTACGAACAACAGATTGCCACCATGACAGAGCTGAATGAGATGAAAATCAAGGAATGTGAGTCGGTGTTTGTACTGGAAAAGTCAAAGCTCGTCAAGGAACACTCGGACAAGATCAAGCGGCTGGAGAAGGAGCATGAGCGCGAGATTGAGCGCATTGGCGAGCAGGCCGAGGAGAAGATCCGTATTAGCGACATTCAGAATGAGGAACGCGTGAAGGCACTGGAACTGTCGATACAGAGCTCAATCTCGGCGGCACTGGCCAGCGAGAAGCAGCACTGGCAGAAGGAGCTGGACAAATGCCAGAAGATAGCGGAAACGGAAATCATGCAGTGCGAGTTCGAGAAGCGTGATCTGCGTACGCTCTGGGAAGCTTCTAACGAGCTGCTCAAGGACAATGAGAACAAAATTGCCGAGCTAGAGCGGCGTCTCCAGATGGAGCTGATGCCAGGTTCCAAGTCACGCGATGAGCTGGAAACCGAGGTGCGCGATTTGACGATGGAGTGCTCACGGTTGAAGACGGAGAAGTACAACTACCAGCTAACCCTCAACAACACGCGTTCGACCGTTAATATTCTGATGGAACGTCTCAAGAAGTCGGACAGTGATGTGGAGCTACTAAAGGTCGAATTGGAACAGATCCTGCGCAGCAAAGCGGAAATGGAGACGGACAACAACAAGCTGCGGGAGGATATCGAAGAGTACAAGCGAGTGCTGGGCGCGCTGCAGAGTTCTTCCAGTCTGCTGGAGAAAGAGATGCGAGAGCGGAACGAGGTGTTCGAAAAGATGATGAACTCCGAGGAGGACGCCATTCTGACGGTCTCGCAGATCGGTCGTCTGTTCAGTGATCGCATGGAGGAGAGCATGGGACGCTATCTGGAGATGTACGAGGAGCTCAAGAAGAAGTACGATGCTCGAGAAGCGTACATTCAGGATATGAAGACGCTGCTGGATGAATTCGCCAACGGTATCGAGCTGGCACGCATTGAGCTGGACACCAAGGATAAGAAGATCCTGGAACTGGAGAATGAGAACAAAAACATTCAATTGGAAAACATGACGATCCGGTTCAAGTGTGAGCAGTTTGAAAAATATCACCAGAACGAAAACCGCCAACCGCAACCTTCTCCAGAGCTCCTCCATGCTGGTGCTGGCACCGCTCATGACCAGTTGGATGAGCAGGAACATCTGGTTCCGAACTTTCTGATCGAAAACATTATCAACCAGCTAGAACAGGAGGTGTGCCACGGTGCGATGAACAAGCTTGGATGTGAACAGGCAATCGATGAGGTACTGGATGGCGCTGGAGTTATCAAGAAGGTACACGATCAACCGATCAAATGACCAATCTTTACGGCCGTAGACACACACTAACATTTCTTTCGTTATTTTTCTTTTCTTTAGCTCAAGCAGACAGAAGAAAAGCTCCGTCTCGCGGAACAGTTTGCCAAGGAGACAACAGAAAAGTACAGCGAACTACTGGAAACGCAATTCAAAGGCAACTCAAAGGCAAAAGGTTCCGAGGACAGTACCATCGACCAGCAGAACCAGCAGCTTAATGCGGTTAGTAGGCGGTCGCACGCGATCGTTCTGTATTTCTGTAGAAAACCGAGAAAGACTAAACGATTCTTTTGTCATTTCATTTGGATACAGAAAATTGCAAATCTACAGGAGCTTAACAAGAAACAAGAGTGCACCATTATGAATTTGCAACAGCAGCTGTCCACGTTCGCTTCGCCACAGAAAATGAATACATCGGCTAAGTTCCTGTCCAGCACGGCGGCAAGTCCGAAAACTCCCAAGAAGCTGATAGTTTCGCCTTTCCCCGGCAAGGAGAATCGTTCACCAGCCCAGCTCGCTGTCTATAGCCCTCGGTCTAACGTGTTGCGGGCACGCAACAACTGATCGAAGCAGCTATGATGATACGATCATCAACTACACACGCACAAGGCGTATTGAATGCGCAGAGAAGAAGGAAACGGTCCATTACGGGCTTGTCTGCCTTTGGTCAAAGTTCTAGAGCCGCCGACGCAGCAGCAGCAGGTCGTTGAGTCAATTTTCAATTCCACCTCTTTAACGCTCAAACGAAGCCAAGCCCAAAAACCGGTGGTAGGCTTGTGCTTTACGCAGTAGCGCCGTGATGTAAAACTAGATGTAAAAATTGGAAATTATTTATTACCGCTATATCAGCAGCAGGAACGAAAACGACCAACGTGCTACTTCTCTTGTGGAGAATAAATTTAGAAAATTAAAAAATCCAAAAATCTACATGTTTCATTGGGAATGAAAGCAAAGGAATTTTATCATCAGCGAAGATAAACATATTAAAAATAATGAAACGAAAAGCTTTCCACGATTTAAAACGGAGGAGAATCGGTTCCCTTAAACTGAAGGTTTCCGTTGCATTGCAAGGTTATTACGTAAAATCCAAAATGGCTTCGCGTCCTAGAATTCACAATTACTCACGGGTCTTTTTCCTTCGGCGAATAAGGAGTAATATGGGGTTTTACGCAATAAATTACCCACGACGCTAGTCGAGTAACGGATTTTTAAAAAACTGTCACCCATTTTCGAGTTCTGCTCGTTTACAACACTGCGGTTTTAGGAGTCAAAAGTTCCGTGGTTCGGCGCAGCGGAACTTTCGACTCCTGGATCCTATTTAGTTTCACACAGTAGCGACCGATAAAATATGAGCATTTTTCGCAAAAAAGACAAAAATTTCAACAAAAAAACAAAACACCGAAACGAAAAATTTGCTACAACCCTGTTCGGTTGTTTTGGTTTGAAAACACGTGTTACACTACGCTACGCGGGTTTTACGCTAAAATTGGGGATTTCTTATTGTTTTTGAACTATTTCGTGCGCGGTAAGAACAAATTCAAGCCATTTGCAACGTTCGCCGTAGTTCTCGTTGGAAAAGTAAGCCCAGAAATTGCGAGCGACTTGGAAAACCGCGACCGACCGCAGTGCGAAAAGATCCACAAAAAGACGGAATCTCGAAAGGATACCGCACCGGCAAGCATTAAGGTTTGTGATTCTGCAAGGAACTGTTTGTGTGTGGCCCGGATTAACGATTGAATTCTCCTTCCAGCGATCATCACGGCAAGCTCTGCTGCAATTAAGATTACAGATAGTCTTTTGAGTTGCCAAAGGGAACGAACAGATTGCACCGAATCGGACCTTACATCCGGAACATCCGTATCCGTACACAAAAATAATAGACACACTTACAAAACTCCCAACAAAGTAATCGCTGTACACAGAACACATGAGTCATGTGGCCTTAGTAGCCGGTCCTTAGGATAACAGAGTGCTGGAATCAATAGCCGTAGTGGTGTAAATTCTCTCTGAAGACAAAGAAATATAAGGAAAATACGAAAGACCAGGATGCACCGGTCAACGATAGCAAAATTCACCAAATTCTCCGTCGAAGAACTGCAACGGGCCGTCTGCGATCCGCTGTCCTGTGTTGCAAAAGTGCAGTCCAATGAAATCCTCGGTCTGCGGCCTCGCGACTGCGAGCAAATCACTAGAGGTGTGCGGCGCTGTATCACGGACAGAATTGGACGATATCATCCAAAAGTGTCCGGTATTGTGCTAGGATACGCGAAGATTCGCATTGAAAATACAATGCCAGCGTTCCGGTCCGACAGCCCGTATCTACATGTGCGGGCCACGATCGATTACTTCGTTTTTCGACCGCGGGTCGGTTCCACGCTGCGCGGTATCGTAAACTACGTTTCAAAAGATTTTGTCAGTGCCGTGATGTTTCGGGTTTTCAATGTCACGGTCAAGCTGACAAAGCCCCGGTCAGTGAAGAAAGGTTTGGAGATATCATTCATCGTTCAGTCTTGCGACATGAAGAGCCAGCTGCCGATCATCGAGGGAGAACTGGTGACGCTGGGTATCAAACAAGAACCGGTGGAAACAGACACGACGACCACTTCTCTTGCTGTTGCTGTTTCTACAACTGATTTTGTAGAAAAGCGTCCACAATTTATCGAAGAAGACCTAGAAGATCGACCAGCGCCGAAAAAGGCAAAAAAATCAATAAAGCAAAAACCACAACCGAGCGAACCAACTACTATGAACGGCTCGCAAGAAGAAAAAGAACCGTTGAGCGATGATTCGAGCGAAAAGTCCGATTTGATACGGTCATTAATGGCTAGTATGTTAGGTAAAATCGATAAGAATAAAAGTAAAAAGAAATCGAAGAAATCGAAGGACAACGCGTTCAGCAGCACTGTCGACATACAGGAAGTGACCCCGAACGTAAGCATCAAACAGGAACTATCCATAGCAACAGTAGACCGAACGACCATCAATGGTGCCTCGACACCGATTGTGAAGGAGGAGAAATTGGAAAGTAAAAAACGGAAAATCCGTTTCAACCTTCCATCCGAAGATTCTCTAACGCCGATCAAGACCGAACATAGGAACGGTACCGACCTAGGCAGTGTAGCACTACAGAATGGAAGAAATGGAATTTGAATAAACTGTTCAGTCCACCTCTACCCCACACCACCCAAATTTGTATTGCATCGTCGACCAAAGAAACAAGGAAAGTTGGAGTTACTCGGAGATTTTTCCTTTTCTTATATCCTGACTTCATCTTTTTCATTAGTTTATTAGAATTATAAATATTTGCTTTTTACAAATATCATTTTTTCCACGGGTTTTCTATTTAATCTTTTATTTTCTTTCCCATGCCCTCGTTTCCGACGACGATATCCGTACTTCTTCATTAGCATCCTCGTCGTCATAATCGTAGTCATCGTGTGATTTCGAATTCACTTGTGTATTCCGGTGCTGCATCGCACCCTGCGCGCTCTATCTCTGCTGATTTCTGCTGTGATCATCGTCACATGTGAAGCTGCGCTCGGCGGTAGTGTTATAATGAGTTTTCTTTTCGTTTCTTGTCGAATGGAGTGGAGAACGGACCTGCGTTGCTCTTCGCTGAGCAAGGCCATTTTGATGATCCGGTCCGTGATTATATTCGCTATTCGATTGAGATGTACGTTCCGTGTCTTTTAACCGACCCATCAGGTAGAACATTCACCAGCGCACACACACACACACACACACACACTATAGGCGGTGGGTAGCTTGCGGTGTTCTGGGACAATTTTATGCAATCCTGCAAACTTCTGCGCGCCTTGTCGGTACACTTACACACACCAAAACACAGGCGGCGGGACGATCCCCGGTCTAGTAGTGTACACTAAAAGATAGTAAGCTTGCTTCAATCTGTCTGTCTCCGTCTCCGCCTTCTATAACCGTTAAGTAGCTGCATGAGAAATAAAATAGACTGCGCAATGGAGAAGGAGGGGCTGTGGTTGTCCTGTCATGATATCGTGAAAAGTGGGATATACAACGGTTACTTCCTTGTCTGGAAGACTTCTCCCCCTTAATAGCTACCACTATCATTCAAATCATAATGTACAATTCACGCCCTCCTCCACTGGCTTCGATCGCACACGGAGCACAAATACCGTTAGGATGGGATAGTCCATATTCTTTCATTCTTTTCATATTGTTTCTTACTTCTTCTTTTTCGGCGCTACTCGACGTAGTACCAACCGGAGAAGATGACCGCACACATAATACACGATTTGCGATCTACGACCACACACACGCACACACACACACACACACGCACACACCATTTTAGCATTTACTTCAGGGACAACAGTAACATGGATTATTTGAAGTAGAATACACATTCTACCAGCGGCTGGAGATGTATTACCTTTGTTCATTTCTCTATTACACTCCCGGGTGGTGGAGGAGCCTGGCATTTGCTGTCTGTCTCGGTAGAGACACGGTGTGTCCATACATATTATTCTCATATATATATTCATGTGTACCCTGCTTCCAGGAGTACATTTCTATCAACTTTTAAATACTGCTGGCACGCATACACACTAACACGCATCTCTGTATTGGCCAGGATTCGTGCGCACGACTATGGGATCGTCCTGCGCGTTACTGAAACTAAACTGAACTGAACTGAAAAGCGGAGAGAGCGCAGTTGTTTCAAACCTTCGCAAAAAATCAATCGAACCATTATTGAGCCCTTACAACAGTTCGATCGGACCTTTTGACGACTCCTGTGCTGTGTGGTAACTGGATTGTTAGCTTTCTTTTTCATTCCACGCTTCATTTCCTCTAAACCGGGGTATACCACCTTGCGCTATGGTGTGTTATTGTAGCAGATCATAACAGGTTTCTCCTAACAAAGCTTAACGTGCGATTTCTCGTGGGATGGGATAGAACTAATCTAGCAAATCATTAGGATGGCGATATTCCTCAAACCGAAGGAATAACGGGGCAAATAATACATTCCGGTGCAATCGACGATTCAATATTCACTTTCTCCCCTGTTGCAGCGGCTTTTAGTAATACAAATATCATTGGAAATAACTATCCAGATCGTAATTGGAATCATTTCTAGTTGTCCCCTCGAGCACCTCAAGGAAGAAGAAAATGAGTGATGTTTTACGATTCGATATAATCTGCTTGGATTGAGAAACGATTACAGCGAGAAACTATGGATGATGAAAGATTGATTAACAATAACATACTCTGTGTAATCCGCCGGTTTCCCGGATGCATAAAGCTATACAAGGCGCATCTGCAGGATACGCCAGAAAAATGCACCAAATAACAACCGATGGTACTTAAACACAGCTCTCTCTCTCTCTCTCTCTCTCTCTCTCTCTCTCTCTCTCTCTCTCTCTCTCTCTCTCTCTCTCTCTCTCTCTCTTCCTCTCTCTCTCCTCTGCGATGTGCTCGTTCGCAGAGAGCGACTTTA
>NC_064875.1:9453966-9456466 GCF_943734745.1 Anopheles darlingi | reverse complement strand
GGGGCTCGTTGAATCGCTTTGAACTCGCTAGCGATCCTACCAGGTATAGCAGACATAGAGAGGAGAAGGTAGCGAGCTGAGCTGAGGTGAGCTGAACCCCTAGCCTACTATGCACGATTGATGATTACTAAACCTCGCTCTCTTGCTCGACCTCGCCTTCGTCCATCCGATCCTAAATCTGATGTCGTCTCGATAAGGTCCATCGGAGAGTGAGATCAAAATAATCGTTTCGGCTACATAACCGAGCGAGCGAGGGGACCGAGAACGCGCGAATACTAATCCGAGGGAGAGTGCAGGAGTAGGCCGATCCGCTGTTTCTGTTCTGTCGGGCGATAGCCTCACCACGCCGCCTTGCATTGCGTTGGTGGTGATGGTGGTGGTGTTAGGTAGCGCAGCCCAACACGTGCAAAAGGATGTGCGCAAAAATGTGACCGAGAGAAGGCGGATGGCGAAGGAGTAGGGTCGGTGAGAAGGAGAGAGAAGGGGAGTTTGGATAGAATGATGCTCACCATCAATGAGGTCATCGTAGGCACGGATGATTCCCTTGTCGAAAGCCCTCGCATCGGCGGCCGTCTGAAAGGTGAGCCCGTTCCGTTGCTTTCCAGCACGCCAGTGATGAAAGGTAGGCATGACTTTGAAGTACTGCAAATCTCTATTAATAACACAACTTAGTATAACCTAAAATTAAATGCAAGAACGGAATGGAGAGAGAGAGAGAGAGAGAGAAAAGAACGAACGAACGACATTATTTAATCGATTCCGATCAGGGATAGCATGACAGAAGCTGTGCACCATAAGTAGGGGGAAAGACAAAGGGGGGGGGGGGGGGGGGGGTGTTATGGGTATTTGTGTTCACTTACGGTTTGGTCAGATATTCTTTGCCCATAAATGATGTACTCGTGACCGCCACCGTCCGGTGGCAGTCGTGCGCGTTTGCGGATGGAAACGTTCGCCAGACCACCGCCTTGCAGTGGTAACCAACCTTCCGTACTCTCATCTCTGGCCATCACTTGTGCGCGTACTCTAACTAAGAAATCACTGCAAATACAAAACAGGTAAGCAAGAAAGGGAAGAAAGGTGATGGTTATCGATCAACGGATAGAACTAGAGTTAATACTACGATAGTTTTGGGGAATTTGTTCTATTTAAATAAAACCAAAAACCCTTCCTCATCCCGATTGCCGCAAGCGTTAGTAGGCCAAACTCCCGGGTAAATCCCTCCGGGTTGAGGGCTCTTGTTCGACCTTCGAGCTACCTCCTGATGTCCGGGGTCCGATCCAGTCAACCCCAATATCAGCTAATGAGAAATAAACATTTCCCTCTCTTTCAAACGGTATGCATTTCCCTTAGGACATGTTTTTGCGAATGCACTTGTGCTTCACCATTGAGCGAAGGCATTACCTTCCTACCGTTCCTACCGTTCCATCCGTTCCCACTCTTTGGTGGAGGCCAAACATCGTGGCGCCGTCATCACAGTAATGGGAAAACACGAGAGAGACAGAGAGACAGAACCCCATCATAGAGAGAGAAAGATCAAGTAAATTGGTACAGTAGCATCATCATCATCATCATCATCATCATCATCATCATCATCATCATCATCATTATCATCGTCATCAGCAACAACAACACTGCTGGCGCTAATCTGCTGCGGGTTGCTGCATCAACATCGGCGGCATCCCCGGCACGAAAACTATCCCGGAGCGGCCATAAAACCAGAAAAACGGAGGCGCGCTCCACCGCGCGCGCGCTCGACACAACTGTTCGCGCAAAAACATTCCGAAAATAATTCCATTCATTCTTTTTCTCTAATTTTCATTGATATGCAGTCGCAGCACAGAGCAGCAGCAACCCTCCTCTACTGCTGTTCTTTGGTTACATCTTTCACTCATTCTCTCTTTCGCTCTCTCTATCTCGCGTCCCCGAAGAGGACATGCACACGCACGCCAAATGGGCGATCGGTGTGGGACTGGTCTTCCTCTTGTGCGCCAGGATAAGTTTTATCGAGGGCAGAAGATTGTTTGCCAAAGATCTCGCCGGTATTGCAAGTCTCGCTTGCTCGAAGCTGCACACTGTGAGGGTTGTTATGTTGTGGTGCCGGAAAGGTTGCCAGCCATCCGTTCTGTTTTCCATCGGGGGGAAGGGGGAGGGGGAGGGAGGGATTGCGTGTCTTCTAGTGAATGAGTACGAAAAGTTGGCCATGGATCCACGGCTCACTCTCTCTCACTCTCTCTCTCTCTTCTCAGTGGTAGGAAAAAGTATAGCTTTCTTTTTCTGTTCTGTCAAATTCTATCAGTCAATACTGATGCCATTTTGGCTGGTGAACGGATCTAGTAGAGATAGTGCGTGTCCTGGCGTGGACATGCCCCGCATGCAGCATGAAAACATCTCATACAATCCCTTTTCCTCGACCTTCAATCTTCAATACCGATTCGGTTTTGCATAAACCTAAATTGGAGTATTGAAAAGACAAGGTCAATAGCAGTGGGCGTTAGCAGCG
>NC_064875.1:9413966-9448966 GCF_943734745.1 Anopheles darlingi | reverse complement strand
CCGCCTGCGTTAAGGTGCGCTCCATGCGTCGGTACGCTAAGCGTTGCTTTTCCCCGTTTCCAGCGGTCCACACACCGGTTGCGAAACGGAACGTTGCGTGCGGTTTTAGAAGTCGAAAATGCCGTGGAACTTTCGACTCCTGCATCCGTTTATTCGTTAAAACTGGATTCGATGTGAAGCGCGTTTTATGAATATTTTCATTCAGCGTTTCAGGTGATTTTTTGATTAATTGAAACCACGATGCATAATACCTGATTCTTTTTAAAAGTGCGATATTGTTGCAATTATTTCGATTATATTCCAGAGCATGTTGATTACCAGCTCAAAACTCAGAACACCAACCGCCAGAAACAACGGACCACACCCAGGATAGGATTTTACTAAATAGCATACTAGCGATAGCATCATATTTGATTGTTATTTAAGTATGCTTATCAATGAACTAATAAGGGTACAAAAACAATATTTACATCTCTAAAAATAGCATAAACGTAATAACATCCTTCCCTTTCCGCTACCCTCCTTAACGATGGTTCAAAGTTTTCGGCACGGCCCGCGCTGGTTGGGGCCCCCAAATCACTACGAGTTTGGTATTTTATTTTCGACGCTGATGCGATGATGCACATGGTGGGGTGATGGGGTAAATTCAAAATTAACTTTGAACACTATGAGATTTTGTGGAAATTCACATCGTTTTTCAATAGCTTCACTTTTTAACGTTTTTCCAAAAAATGCATTTGTGCGCCAATCGCGACACGCTTTATTTTCCATGTTTGCCTTAAAACTCAAAAGGGATTCTAGCACAAGAGATGCTGCTGGTTTAAATACAATTCGTAACTGCCATCTACTGGTTGCCAACAAACTGCCGACAAAATTTGGCGCTGGTGCTTGTAGTTAACACAACCCTCCTCATATGAAATACCTGTTCTGCCCCTGCCGACACGGGATTTTGGGGAGGGAGCAACGAAATACTAACGAAAACACGGCAACTATTCTATCTATCCTCTTGCGCTCCTATGCGAATGATCTTTTAGCGTACTGATTAACAATAATGAAATAATGTGCTTGTGCTTGTGTTGCATACTGCTTCGCGCAAGATTAGGACACGCATCGGTGTCCTCTAACTTTCTCTCGCAATCACATTCATTAGAAAGATCATCATCGTCATAATCAGCTTTTGTTTGGTTCATTGGTGTACCTTTCTGACCTAGATATACGATTTTTCGTAATGAAATTCTGGACACACCACACAAATCCGGTGTGCTGAGCCCTTGTTGCGCGTCGTACGACCGTCGTGCGTCGTATAGAAAAGAAATAAAATAACAAAAAATTATCCGCCACACGATACGATAATAGGCGATACAATATGGATACGAATGAAGGTTTCACAATCACAGTTTCGTGGCAACGCAGATGAGACCAGGCCCTGGCTTTACACCCGGCGGACGACAGTGGTACCAAAATAGTGTTCGACTATTTGTCCGGTTGCGAGTGGCCGCTCGGTGAATTGGATTGATCATCGGTCAGAAAGCTCCCGGCTAGCTGCTGCTGTCGTGTTGGTGTTTGCGATGCCGAGTTTGAGGACAGCTCAGAGTCGGAATCGGTCATGGCACCACCACCCCCATTGCCACCACGGAAACCACCGCCCAAGCGCATATGTTCCTGCCCGAGCAGAGGCTGAAACACGTCGATCGGCGGATACACGTGGTGCCGTCGTTGACTGCTGCCACCGACCGTCCCCGCGTAATAATGCTCATCGTTGTCCGTACTTCGAATACTAGCCGAGTTCGGTGTGTTGGAGGCAGAACGGCGGTACGATCCACCACCCCCACCGCTCGTCGCCAGCATATCCGATGGCGGTGACCAGGTGGTAGAATAGAGAGGTGACGCAAAGCAGTAGCTCCCAGGCCGGTACCCATTACCGTAGTTATCGTAGCTAGGCAGATAACTATCCGTCTGCCGGGGATTGTAATAGGGCGAAGTAGACGCGAAGCCATTGCCGCTTCCACTGGCACCGCTGCCAGTTCCCCCATTTGCTCCACTACTGTGTGATGGCGTCGGTGGCTGACGATAGCTGTAGCTAGGCGCATACGGTGTCATTGCACCCCATATACAACCGGCCGCTGTCTGCGAAGCGGTCACTATGTCCGTGTAAATGCCCCGATGGTTCTCGTACGGTGTCGCCGGATGATACGTGTCGCTCCATTTGGCTTGTGATGGCGTAAAATCGCCCTTTATGTAGAGCTATCACGTAATCAAAGAGAGGAAAAGAAGGAATTAAACATTCGCCATGGAAGTGGCGGATACCGTACATACGGTACAGCACAAAGCTACCTGAATTGGCCGCCGAAAGCCTTTGCTTAAATGACGCGGTATCCCTAGCGGATAGCTATGACTGAAGCCAACTTCAGGGCTCAGCAAGTAATCGTGAAAGCGGCAGGGAAAGAACTCGATGTTCTTGTAATTCTCGAAAATGGTTTCCTACAAAACGGAAAACGGAAAACAATCAGCATACTGGCCTGTGAACCGTCATGCGATTCCATCAACCACCGGCTGTAGCCTACCGTGAGTTTCTTTTTCTTCTTATAGCTGGCCCAATTCTGCGCCTCAAGGATCAGTTTGCCGCCCGGGCGTAGATGGTTGAACATGCGCTTGAAAGCTATCTTTAAGCCTGCATCGCCGTAGTTCAAATGAATCCACTTGGTGACCGAAAGACACAGTATCAGATCGTACTGCTGCGTATCGTAGTTGATTAGCGATTCTTCCTTTAAAACATAGTTCATCTGGAGTAAGAGAAAAGTAGATTAGCCATTATTAGTTTCAAGATTCCAATGCCATTCACCACCATTACCGGTACCGTACTTACCGTTTTGAATCGAACGTTGTGTGGAAATTTATGTTCAGGATGGCCTATGTCCATTTGACACTCTTTACCGCTGAGATTGCCCATTGTTAGGGGAAACGAGATCGGAAAGAACTGCGTTTGTTCTGTTTTGCTTCGGCCACCGGCATTACCATGATGCTGATGACCTCCACCACCACCGTGTTTTCCATGCTGATTTTGATGATGCTGATGGTGCTGGTGGTGGTGATGCTGGTTGTGATGATGATGATGCTGATGATGGTGCTGGTGACGGCCACCTTGGCGTGGAAGAAACCGTTTTCGGCGCCTTTTTTGCTTCAGCTTACTTAACAGCTCGACGATTTCCCGCTGTCGCTCGGATCTCGAATTGTTCTTTTCGCATTCCGATTCTTTTGAGTGTGCGTTTGCCTCAATCCCATCTACACCACTTTGTACTGCGTATTCGCCGCCTTCTTCGCCGGATGTGGCTACTACGGCCAGAGGTTGATGAACAGGTGCTACTGTATTATGAGTTGCGTCCTCAACGACCATAACTGACGTTGCGACGGTATGCAGAGAACCCGTCTCTTCAGCGTTTGATCCGCACTGGCGAATAGGATGACTAGTTATTGTTTCTTCGATTATCGATAGAGCATTCGTGCTGCTGGTGGCGGTACTTCTAGAATCTCCTGTTGACAACAGTCGCTGTTTCTCTTCCTCATCCTCCTCTGTGGCGGCTTCGTTTTCCACCGTCACTGCCGACCTTTGTTGTGTCTCTAGATCCGGCATGGCTTCCGGCATTTCATCTTTGATACTGGTGGTGGCACGTGTAACCGTAGCAGTGGCGCCACTCCTACGCTTTGCTCCTACCGACGACACAGTCGTTGGAATCTTTCTTGGCACGCGCACATAGTTGGCCAGATTTTTCCGTGCCTTTGCGATCAGCTTGCCATCTACGTCGATCCCGGTAGCTGACTTTGTTTGTAGCATTTTGGCCACCGCAATCGTCATGAGGCCCACGTTGCAACCAATGTCCAGCACATCCTTTTCGCGAAACAAATACGGATTGCGCAGAAACACCTTTAGGCGCACGTCAATGAATTCGTTCAAACTGTGGTAACCATAGTAACGATCGTAGTTACCATGGTGATATCGACTGGAAATGGGAAGCGTCGTTGTAATAGTTCTCGGTACCGTCTCGATCGCGCTGCCCATTAACAGATCTGGAACTAGTTTGGTTCGCTCCCCCTCAACCATCGTCTGGTATTGCAATCCAGTGCCGGTATCAGCCATTCCCTCGCACGTTGACGTTGCACGGCTTTCGCACGATGCAGCACGATCATGATGATTGTTCTGTGAACGACCTTCGGCCGTTGCCACCGGTTCACCGACCTGGCCCAGGTAAGGATCCGCTGACATGTGTTCCGAGTGCACAAGTAAACGCTCCTGAACCGGGCACTCTGCTCCTTCCCGTTCCGTTGCGCCGGTCTCATCGTCCGCATTGGAGGTCGAGGAGTATGTGCGCGTTCGGTTGCGACCTCGTTCACCACCGGCTGCACCACCGCTACCAGTATGTCCAGCAGGCCAGTGGCCGCGTTTCCAACCCCCCGGTTGCGGTATCACCGGGCTGACTATCTTATCCATCGAATCCATTCGACGGACCTTGTTCTTCGTACTGTTGGTGCTTTCGCTGGTACGCCGCTTACGGCCACCGGATGCTTCGAGATCGAGCTTTAAATTTCGCATTGCTTTTTCACGATCGATCGTCTGATCGGATGTCGGTGCTGCTCCAGTGGGCAATACATTTGAGGAGCAGGTTCCGCGACTAACGTTCGCACCAACATTAGTCGCTACAGTGGATGCCGCACTAGCATTTGCAACTGTGACCGTATGGGGCCCTTGAGCTATCAACAAAGTGCTCCGTGCTTGCTGAGCCGACGAACATGCTGGATACGATTCGCTGTTGATTGCCTCGGACAGCTTTTGTCCGATTCCAGTGAAGGATGCTTCTTCGGCCGTTGTTGCTTCCACTCCGCCACCTGCAGCTCCCACTAGCACACTTCCAGCGGTTCCAGCACCCTCCGCTTGCTCACTGTCCGGAGGAGGCAACTGTTCGATCAACAGCATCGAGCTACTGGCTACTCCTGCTCCAGCTACTGCTGGTGCTGCTCCTGTCGGCTCGCTCAAGCTACGATCAGTGCCTGAGGCACGCGATTTACGTTTCCGTTTGTTCCGTGGCCGTTGTTTGCGCTTCATCGGTGAGCAGAGCTGCATCTCGTATTCAACCGAATCGACGGGATCAAGCAGATGCAGCGGATCGTTGATGTTGGGCGGTATGATCACCTCAATCTTGGCCTTATAGTGCGGTGGCGTTGGAATCGGGGACGATTTCGGTGTGACCGCATTTTCCGATTCGTTTTGTAAACTGTTCAGGTTAAGCGGATCGGAAATGTTGCCACCGAGCAGAAACTTGGTCGGTGGTACGATGCAATCCTTACGCGGACGCTTATCCGGCAGGAAGTACTTGGACGCACACTGTAGTCGCTTGTTCCGTAGTCCCATCGGGCTGAGGTTCTGTTGCTTTGAGTGTTTTCCCTTCTGCTGTTGCTGCTGTTGCTGGGAAGTGGAACCTTTTGTTCCCTCTTGACCTTGGGCAATGGTTGTTGTTTGTATTTGCGATGCTGCCGTTGCTGTGGCCGTTGCCGCACTTTGCTGCTGCTGGCCTATTTCAGAGAACATCTTTTGCTGAACATTATCTCCGGATGATGATTGCTTGCTTCCAGCCGGGCCAGCACCGTCATCACCAGTGATACCATTACTCGCGGAAACATCTTCAGACTGTCCACCCGCTGCACCAACCTTGTCATTCCTTCCTCCCTTGGCCGAACCACGATACTTGTTCGATTTCCACTTTTGCTGCTTCTTTTGCTTGTTTCCTCCGGCATGCTGAGGTTGTTGCCGTTGTTTTTGTTTTTTCTGTCGATTATGTCCACCACCGATTGCTCCGACTGCTCCCACTGCAGCGATGGGTAACGCAGCAAGTGGGGCTCCCCTCGGCGATCTTCCGATCGGTGGACGTGCTGCACGATGCGCATTGCAGCGCCGAGTTTCCTCGGTCGGGACCGAACTTCTGCTTCTCGCCAGTACATCGCCCGCGGGTCCCGTCCCTCCGCCACCATCCGCGGCGGAATCGTCATCTGCAGATGCCACGGATAATCCAGTTTCCATGGCGTATCTGATTCAGCTGGTCTACTCTGATTCTGCGGAATATAAAATTGAGAAGAAAAAGGACGAGATAAAACTATGCACCTTTTGGCCAATCCGAAGTTAGTCGCGTTCGTATGCTGTCCTTGAAGCTACCACAATATCCAATCCGGTTTGTCGAAAAGAACTACGGCGCACAGTTTAAATTCGCATCACTCATCAATCCGAGCGACGACGAAAGTATTTCGGAAGAACAGCGCCCCTCTTTTACCCATTCGCGGGTTCGGTAAATTCGGAATCAGAACCATAAAACACATCCCTTATAATTCTTCCATTCGTTCTCCCCAAGCAACCGGTTCTTTGGCTGTGAGATTCCAAGTTCTCCTCCTGTCGCGTGTGTGCGCCAGGATCACACCGGGAGGAGAAACATGAAAAATGCAACCAACTATGCAAAATTATGTCGAATGCAGGAGCCTCTTGTGTGTTTTACGGAGAGGAGGTCAGGAGGGAAGGCTTAGCTAACAACGCACCAATTTGACCCTCGAAAATCGCTAGTTCTTTTTCGATAACTAAAAACAACTTATTTTTAACTCTACCAAAAAACTAGAACTTCAATCAAAACTACAACGCTGCTCCACCGTTCTCGTCAATTCCGCGTCGTGTGTAAAAATTGCAAAAGTGGTTGTGGTATCCACACACACGCAAACTTCATGCGAGCATCGGATCTAGAGAGCCGTGCAATTAATGTGAGCGTTTTCCCTGTACTCTACACACAATACCACCGCTCCACTCTGCTAACCTGTATCACGGAAAATGATCACGAAAAGGCTTAAATTTTCACGAGAGGACGATAAATTGCCGAAAATCACACGCTGGCTCGAGCGAGCGCGAGCTACAAGCAAAAAACTTGACAACTTGGGAAAATTCCCACTAAACCAAGTGACGATCGGAAAACTGCTCCCAGTTGGGTGCCATTACAGTGCCGGAATTACTCCAGATGTTTGAAACGGAAAAAGAGGATAAAAGACGATTTCATCGAGCCTCGAGAACCGCGGTATGGTTGTAATTCATGCGATGAAACGACTGGACATTTTGTTGGAAAATTAAAAATTTCCACCAAATAAGCATGACGAGTTGGCTTACTGGGTAAAATGACAGAACGATTAAAGAAATTCAAATTCAAACCCGTCGGGGTCGTCGTCTACCTTTCGCGGGATCCACCTGTTTTCGGGATTTGGGTCAATTAGTTTCGTTGATTGATAACCCTGATAGGTTAAATCGTTTTCTAACAAGTTTATATGCACGACTCAATCATTTATTAACCTCCTGGAGATGGTTATCGGAAACACACATTTCTTTAAGAGCCACGTGCTTACGCGGTGGCTTTTTACACCAACGACTGCGCTGCGCTTTGAAGAACAGAAACTCTCGGTGCCTTTATGGATATTTCAATTTTTATTTCTTAATATTAGACTTAGGCAAATTCTATATTTGCAGCTCTGAGAGAAAAAAGAAAACTTATTAATAAAACGGTTCGGTTCTACACCGTACCATCGTGTTCCGAGCACGTTGTCGGAAGATTACGATGATAGCAATCAATGACCGCTAAAATGCTGTGTGGCCAACTATCAGCTGGCTAACTGGTTTCAAAAGCGAATCAAAAATTAAAAGAAAAAAATCATAACTAACTGATCATTGCTACAACAAATGATCAGTAGCAGTACACAGTACAAAACAGGCCAATAGGAAATTAGCGACCGTTTCAGGAGCAATAATGGTACCGTAACTTAACCGGAGCTGTTTTCCTGATTCAACCGGATCAGGAAGGGAGGATGATGGTGGGGGGGGGGGGGGGGTGCGTAAAAATAGCATTCCTGTGGCAGCCCTAATTACTCCGCCTCCTCGGCGGCCTTTTTGTCTTTTTTCTTCTTTTTCTTTTCCTTTTTCGTTTCCTCCTCACCACCGGTCGCTTCCTCGGCGGCGACCACCGATTCATCCATCGGTTCGGTGGTCTCCCCATCATCCTTCTTTTGCTTCTTTTTCTTCTTTTTCTTCTGTTCACTTCCATCCTCGGCCGCTGCCTCCACTATGGCGGAATTGTCGGCAGAACCCTCACCGATGCTGAGCTTCCGCTTACCACCCGCGGCTTCATCCGCTGTCGTTGCCGTTCCGTTACCGTTTGCTTGGCCTGCAGCCCCCGGTCGGCTGTAATCGGTGTACCCACTGTTCAGCCATTCCTTGGGAGTGTTCTCGTTGGGTTTGCCAAATTTGTCCAGCTTCCCGCTAGCAATAAGCTGCTTTTTCATGGAAGCTTTCGGACCAAGACCCCATTTGCGGGGGTACGTGTCGCGTTCCATAATGACGCGTTTAATCTTTGCCACAACTCCATGATCACAGCCGGCCATGGTGGCCGTTGTCATGAGAGCGATTGCTAAGGCGACTGCTTCGCCCTTTGTCGTCACGATCACAATCTCCTGATCGAGCTCGATGCCATCTTCGTAGCGAAGCACTCCCGGCAACATGATCTTTGCTCCGTAGCACACGGCATTCACCGAACTGTCCTTCATGATGATGCGCTTGTGGCCAACGAGCAGTCCCTCCAGTGGTTTGATGACCCTTCGCAGCATCGATTCATCCTTGTGATTTTCGTACAGGTACTGCGCATCTAGCACATCGTGCATCGTCACCATGCCATCCTTCTCGGACTGAATGCCTGAACGAACGCGTCGCAGCTCCAACATCTGACCACCGACACCCAGCACCAACCCCAAGTGGACACACATGGTTCGAATGTAGGAACCGGCCTCACAGCTCACCCAGAACACACCCATATTGCGGACATCGTCATAATCCAGCAGCTTCGAATCGTACACCGTTCGTACTCGTAGCTGCCGCTTGACGGCGGAGATGAGGGGTGGTCGCTGGAACAGGGCACCACGCAGTTTCTCCAATCCCTGCGTTACTTTGGCCACCTTTTCCACGCCCGAGTGCAGCTTGAACACGGCAACATACTCCTTACCGGCACTCTGCTGGCTCTTCACCAGCCGGGTGGCACGATCGATGCAAACGATCAAACAACCCGTGACCTTCGGATCGAGCGTGCCCGAGTGACCCGTTTTATCGACCTTCAGGATCCGCTTGATCCACGCGACCACCTCGTGTGAGCTGGGGTTCGAAGGTTTGTCCAGATTGATGAAACCGGCCGTCACGTAGTCCTTGATCTTCCGGTTCAACGGCGAGGCTCCGAACGGCAGCGGTGTGTAGTGGTTGCTGCGCACGTTCAGACGGTCGAAGTTCTTCAGCAGCAGGGGCCATTTCGAGGTATCGAGTCGAGCGATGGCCTCGGATGGTTTAATCTGGAAGTCACCCGACTTTTGGATTTCCCCCAGGTTTTCCTCCGGTTCTTGCTTCACTTTTTTCTTCTTCTTCTCTTTCTTGATCGGAGACGTGGGAATATCTGCGGAAGTGAGCCGGCATAATCAGCAAAAGTCCGCACGCCATCAGGAATCGACACTTACCCACTTCCATAATGCAAAATTATCGGTTTACGGTCGACTTTCGAAAGTTATTAAACAAAATCGCGCTCCACCGTGCAGACCACGCGCTTTACACCCGGAAAAATTTTGACTTTTGCGAGGTTAGGTCGAGTGGCCCCCACGAGGATTTCGTTTTGTTTGGATGATCACCCACGTGGCCTTGTTCAAAGTGTTCCACCCGAACAGAGTGTACCAATTTCGGTACACGTTTTACACACGAAGATCGATTTGGATGTCGAAATTGGTTCTTCGTTCGTTCTTTTCGGAGGGCCAGTCCACATTATCCGCCACAGCAACTGCAACAGTATTCTTTGCGCCTGACGCAGTTGGTGTCGCGGGTAATGTGGACAAACCCTGAGAAAATAAATACCGCGGTTCGTTTCGGTAGAAATTTTCCGGGATTTTTAGAGGGTTCTACCGAATTTTTAGAGTTTCTGTGGCACCCACCGACCCAACGGAAGTGCGTAGCGGATGTCCAATCACTATGATATTCCCTCCTGGTAAGGCACTCTTCCTTTCCCCACCGTCCAGAAATGGAAATCCGGAATTCTGGAGCTCTGCAACTTTGAGTCTCGCTCGCTTTTCGAAAGGGCCGGGAAGCCGCCTTCGGGGCTACACCTGGATGTGATGAAAGAGGACAAGCTGATCCAGAAGCTTATGATCGACGAAAAGCGGTGCTATCTGTTCGGCCGGAATCCACAGATCAACGATTTCTGCATCGATCACGCTTCCTGCTCGCGAGTCCATGCCGCGTTCGTGTACCACAAGCACCTGCACATCGCCTACCTGGTGGATCTGGGCAGCAGTAAGTCCGAGGTCACCCGAACCGCAGAGGAACAACTTACCACGGTATCTTGCATTTGCAGCCCACGGCACATTCATAGGCTCGGTGCGGCTGGAAGGACACAAGCCCACACAGCTCCAGATCAACAGCCAGTTCAGCTTCGGGGCTTCCACACGCCACTACATTCTTCGCGAGCGACCGACCGTCGGATCGCGCACCAACATCATGGAGGACATCCCGATGATGGATACCAGCGATGGCACTTTTCTAGGGCTTCCAGAGAGCCAAACTGAGTTGGATGTAAGCGCGAATCACATATCCATCCCTCTCGATTCCGACTAATGTTCTACTGTGTCTCCTTCCGTAGAATCTCACAGAGTACAATACGGCACATAATCGGCGCATATCGATGTTGGGCATTGCGGATGATAGTGGCGCCGGTGCTGGTGGGCCCGGGGGACCGGGTGGTGGCCCAGGTAGTAATAATGGTGGGGCATACAAAGCCAAAAATAAGAAACGCAAACGCAAAGGTGTCGCGTTTAACGAGGATGAAATCATTATCAATCCCGAGGATATTGATCCCTCGATCGGACGCTTCCGTAACCTGATCCAGTCGACGGTGGTGCCCGTTTCGGCGAAACGTGCCAAAATGGAAGGGCTGAACAGTATGGGCATCATCACGTCGCCCCCTACCAATGCCAGTAAGGCGGTCGGTTTTCATCTACATCCGCACCACCATCAGTTAGGTGGCCAGCAGCACCACGGTCAACAGCAGTCCGGTAGCTTTGTTTCATCCAGCCTCTACCATGGTATCGATCCCGTCGACGGACATGGTGGCGATACGGTGGGCACTGGTCACGATGGGCGCGGTGGTTTCGGGAACTTCGATATGGACACAACCTCGAGCGGCCTCACGACGAAGCTCGGCATAATGCTACCCAATCCAGCGCCCGATGTCAATCCGACACCGATGAGTCTCTCGGAAACGGCCATCGCTTCTACAGCCCACGTGTTTGCCACACCCGGCACCATCGCATCCGGTGGAGGCGCACCAACCGGCAACAACAGCAACGGTAAGTGGCACTCAACGGCCATCGAATTGAAGCAAAGCTTCCTCTCCGTTATCAACATGCTTTTGCCCTACTCCTTTCAGCAGCCAACATAAGCGATAACCCAAGCGAAATGTCCGATGAACCGAAGAAAAAGAAGTATGCAAAGGAACAGTGGCCAGGACGGAAACCGCTCGGTTTGGGTAGCTTTTAACGTTAGCTTGTAGTGCTCGACTCTGTGTTTGTATGTGTGTATGTGTGTTTGTGCACGTGTTGCTCAATTCAAGCCCCCCTCCCTCCCCTCCCCATCAATACACGAAACGGGTGGCCCCAGTCACCCGGGAATAAACTGCGTTTCAAAGTAAAAATCCCAACCTGTCGAATTGAATCGGGTTATCGTAATGATGTGTAAGAATGACGGAAATACGTTCGATTTATTCCTTCGGTAAATAGTTGAAATTTCCCGTGCCACGTGCTGTTGTGTCGTCGTGGCCACCGCAGCCACGCGTTCAACAGATATCGGGATCCGGAATCAACTCTATTACACTTCCACAGCTTCCCATCAACGACATGATACAAAGTTACAGTTATACCTTTCCTTTTAACTCCATACTTTCACACATTACACATTCCCAACCTGCATATCCTCTCTCTCTCTCTCTCTCTCTCTCTCTCTCTCTCTCTCTCTCTCTCTCTCTCTCTCTCTCTCTCTCTCTCTTTCTACACCCCCCAAAACATTCTCGCTCTTCTACCTCAAGACGATTTCTTATCCCCCCAAGTGCTTCATAAGTTACTTCTATTGACAATTTCTTTATCTAACGGAGAAACAAACGAACGCCTCATCTGTTGATGATTTCGCTCGACGGATCGCACCGACCGACCGATCGTCTCGCGCAATGTTCCGTTTAAGTCGTCAGACCATTCTATACCAGTAACAATAGTTTAAAAAAAAACATTTCAATTATCGTTTGTTTACTCTTGCACCTGCATATGTTCCGCGTTTCGCGCTTCGTCTCCTATCATCCTTCTCGTCGTCATCGTCATCTGCCTGAATACTTTCGATAGTAGTGAGCCCTGTTTCAAGTTCGTTCCCCCTTTTATCCCTGCTTGTGCCAAGCCCGTGCGCTGTGGCTAAAAACAATCGTAAGAGATGAGACCAACTCACCTGTAAACGTAAATAATCCAATGACACGCCCACGGTACACCTGCTGCGCTGGACAATTGGTGTGATGATGCTATCAAAGCGCCAGACAGGTGTAGCACGTGCGCGCTCATTCGGTTCACGATCCTTCGCTAAGTGAGTAATTGTCCTAGGATTATTTCTCTTCTTTCGCAGTCACAGAATAAGTTCTATATATGGAATAGGTTAATTGCGAATCTCGTCCGCCGGCGCGCCGAACCCAACGAAAGGATAAAGGTTGAAGCAGCCCTCCGTTTGGCCGTGCTGCGAGCGGCCTGTCTATTGCCACACGTCGCGTAGATTCATCGTGCCAAATTGATTGTTTAGCTTGTCACTGGCGGTTGGCTGTAGCTGTGGTTGCTGCTGGTGCTGCTGCTGCTGCTGTGGGACGGAATTAGGAAAAGTGGCAAACGCAGGGACTCCACCAAGACCCGCAGCACCGGCACCTGCCATCGGTGGGAAACCCATTACTGATTGCTGCGGGTGTTGTTGTGGCTGCTGTTGCTGTAGTAAATGGTTCGCCGCGTACGAAGGTGCCATCATTCCGGGATATTGCGGTGGAACCACAGTTATCGGACCGATAACGGTTTGGGCATACATAGGCGGTATCGCACCACCATTGGCCACACTGTTGCCATACATCATAGGCTGCCCATGGGGCATTACGTACTGTCCACCGGCGAGGGGTGGTTGGTTACCATTCATCATTCCACTAGCGCCACCGATCGCAGCATTCGGCGGAAAGGTCTGGAATGCACCAAACGCGTTCGTCGGTTGGCCATTGTTGAATGGCTGCATGTTGACAGCCGCTGGGAATGTACTGCCGGCTGGACCGAGCCCCCCTTGTACCGTGGCCGGTGCTGCTGCTTGTTGAAATCCACCGAAACCGCCACCACCGAACGCACCAGCACCGGCCATCGTTGGTGCCGGACCCGATCCGTACAGGGCCATAATTTTGTCCTTTGTCAGCTTACTGTTCCCAGCATCGCCTCCGATGCCCGCACCGGACGCTGATTGATTGAAAAAGTCAGCCTCGGCCTTGGCCAGATCATCCGTAGCATTTGATTTCCGTTCCAGCAAATCGATCCCATTGTTAACTGATCCGTTAGCCGTACTGGTACCGCTAATACTGCTACTGTTGTTACCAATGCTACCAGTGATCGATTCGTTTAGTGAAAGTCCGAGCAAATCCGCACCCGCACTAGAGTTAGCCGATGTGTTAAGTGTCGTCGTTCCGCTGGTGGCTTGTACCGTGTTGGCATCCGTGGCGGAAGCGGTCGAGTTGCGGTTGGACGACTTAAGACTGCTTGCTGGTGCTTTCAGCTTTGGCACAGACGACGATGACGACGGTGCTCCAGTGGCCGAAGAAGAGGAATTTGAGGTTGCTGCACTCTTCTTATTGGACGCTGTACCACCGCTACCCAGCGGCGATGAGAGGGAGAGACCGGTACCCGATCCCACCGAACCGACCGTTGACGAGCTCTTTTTCTTGCGCTTCTGGCGTTCGATTTCTTCATCGATCTCACGGTCCCAGTCCACCTTGGGTGGCGGTGGTGGTACCCATTCACGTGCCAGATATTTTTTGTGTTCGTACTTGGCGCGGATGAAGCTTTCCAGCGAGGAGTCAGTCTGCGGGCGCCGAAAACCATCCGGTAACATCGCCTCGTACACTGCACGGGCACGCGAATTGCCCATCTGCTCCAGCGATACCTACGGAGGACCAAAGAACACATACATCTCCATATTAGGCAAGAGCTGGTATGAGACTGAAATGACTAAAAGGGTCCAAAAAAAAAAGGGGACATATGTTTGTAACAGGGGCGTGATTTCAGATAGTTAATTCGTCGCTTCTTATCACGCCCAACGCCCATCAGGACACACGCAGAGCGACGACACAACGTGCGGCGAATAGGGAAGGGGACAGAAGGACATCGAAAAATACATGTAATCACGGCCACACCACCAAAGGCCAGAGGTGATTTCGGGTGGCAGGCAGTAAAGCAATTAATTAGTACCACCTCCCCGACCTGGGTGGTGAACGATAGGGCGGCACGGCGCATGGGCGCGCAAGCCGGGCTCTTCGGTTCCGAAGGTACGTCGTCGTCATCGTCGCCGTCGTTGTGGTTGTTGTCGATTCACGAATTATTATGTCACGTGTTTGTTTGCCATTGTAGTAGTGGTGGCAGCACTAGGAGCGATATTAGCGACGATGATGGTAACACTCTTCTTCAGCGCCACACTTACCACCTGTTCCGGTGTCCAGCTGTCCAGATTCACCGATTTCACGCGGCTAATGTGCACACCCAGGTTTCGGTGTATGCCGGCGCAGCGGATGCAGAGGAACACACCCAAATTCCAGGACGCCCAGCGCGGTCCTTTTGCGTCACAATCGACGCAGTACTTGTTATCGTCATCCCGCAGCATCTTTGTCAGCAGCATTTGGCATTTTTCCTGTATCTGCTTCTGCCGTTCCGTTTCATTTTTTCTGCTCATTTTCAGTTCTGGTCCGGTTCCGGGTCGCCGCAATCTCACTTTCTCTCTCTCTCTCTTTCTTTCACTGCCAGACGATATTATCGTTATCTGTTGCTTGCGCTCGCTGGTTATTAGATGATGGTCGTTGTAGCGGGTAAACCTAAAAGACAAAGATAAGGTCAAAAATGGGTATAAGCTTTCTCTTATCAATCGCTGCAAGAACCTCTCAAAAATACTAAAACAAACAGCTCCAACACTCTACGGTTGCACCGTCGTGTCTCTGGCTGTGTCTGCTTGGTTTCACGGGCGGCAAGGAGGGGCATGGAGGGGGTTTTGGCGATAAAAGTAAATTAATATTTCATCACCCATTTATCAACTTTCGCCTGCGGCTGCCTTCAACCGCGCATATCTCGTAACAGTTGAATGCATTTCAAGTGTGGCTCCACCGCGAAGCTTCCAGTTTCTTCCTCCCATTCGTTCTTTCACAGATTTTCTTTATCGCCCCGGAGACTCATCACGGCCTACCCAGCGCGGGGTACTTTGTTCTTGTTTAAAAGAAAGAATCTGTTCTGTTCTACATCTCCGTCAGCTGACCATGGAAGTAATTTTAGCATTTCGCACCAAACCGCCCTATTCAGCAGTACCAGGACAACGGCCTGGTATTGTGGAATGCTTGGTTTCGAAGGTTGCTACATCAAGCCGACGACAGAAGTGTAAATGTTCTGCGTGTTTGCAGCGGGACCGGCACGTATCGCGAAACATGCAATAATGCTGTGTTTTCGCACTAGTTTTCGATTCGTACGGATTTTTGCACAATCATAATCGTCGATTTTCATTTCACCTTCCGTTTCGCCGTCGTAAAACTTCCCGAGGACAAGGATTGCATAAACCGGGTGGGGTTGCAAAGACTTTCGTGTTTCGTAGGGCGTTTCTACATTTATAGAAACACTTTGAATGGGATTTCCAAGCACCCCGTAAAGTGTCCATCAAAGCAGAGAAAAGCGAATTCCTCTATACCGCAGGGACACCCGCGTCTTACGTGTTATCAACTTATCAACTCTAAAACAAGTCGTATTTACCAACTATCGCACACGTCAGCAAATGATGATTCCCGGGAGAGCTGCACACCTCTTTCTGGCCTACACTAGCAGCGGAATTTGGTATCGAAACCGAAATATGAATCACTTTCCGAACCGTAAACGTTCCGCGAGTCTTTTTTCAACACACAGGCAAAATCGCTCGCATTTTCAATTTCGCTCATACTTTTCGCTCACTAGACTGCCTCTGCAGCAAACCCAGATAGCCCCCAGATAGTAACCACAGCGGTTTGACGCGTCGTATTTTTATCGGCTGAAGCCCTCCGTACACTGAACGCGTAGCAAAAAATCGAAGAATTTCGGTGATTTGGCAAGGTTTCTTCACAGCCTACGTTATTACAATCCTTTAAAAAACACTCAAATAATGCGACAAAAAAATCTCTTTTTAGTAAAAAAAAAATTCAAGTGCGCTTCAGATTCAACTCAGTTTTAATGTATAAACGGATCCCGGAATCGAAAGTACCGAGAAACGAACCCCGGAATTTTCGACTCCTAAAACCGCTCTGTGTAAACGACGAAGCCTTTTGCTACAGTGATGATCGATCAAGTATGAGCATTGGGCAAGAAATAAAGCAAGATTTTCATCAAAAATCCAAAATTTAAGGCGAAAGTCGGGCTGCGTGGCCCTGTACCGTAGAAATTGCTGCAAAAAGTGGGAGTTTTTACCATTTTTGAACAGTTTCGTTAATTTCGTCTTGCAGATAAAGGTGATAACAACAAATTCAAGTCTTTTGCAACTCTCGCCGTCGCTCCCGCTGGAAAACTAGGCCGGAAAAGTGTAGGAAACTGCCTGGAGCTTACGGCAAGGTGCTGCAAAAGGTTACGCATATGCGATACTTGATTTTTGTCTCTCGGTTAGTGCGGTTCTGAAAAAGTCGTTCAGCTCCAGCGTATTCTTTCTCGAGCATTAATGTCGGATTTTACCGATCTGTTTGTACCGGCGTAGTAGCAGAGCGAAGTGAGAAAGGTGCCGCTGCGCTGTTGTAATTTTTCAGTCAATCGTCGAGCGACGCGGACGTGTTTTTCGTGCTCACGCGTTTCCCGTGTTTCCCCGTGAAAAAGGGGTTCGGCGAAGGAGTCCAGTTTTTGTGTTTTTTAAAGTAAGATAATTCCCCGTGCGTGAAGATTTCGTCACGAAAACCAGCAGAAACGCAGCCAACGGGTCGTTCGTGAGCGTGTGTGGTGGGAGCGGGCCAAGGGAGAGAGGGGGAGACCGCCCGCCTGTCCGACTTTGTGTTGTAGCTTGTGATTGGCCCGCTGCCGTGTGGTTGCAGGTGATTTACATACGGACGGAAATTCCTAGATTCAATTAGTGCACTACTCCGTTTTACGCCGTCTCAAGCGCCCCGTGTTCGCGTGTGTGTCTGTGCGTAAAAGTCCAACGTGACCCCGTCTTGACGGGTTGATCCCCTTTCCTTGTCGTCCGGAATTCGGTGTCCGCTGGCCTAGTGGTGGCCGATTATAGAACGCGGAAAAAAGAAAGCATAAATTATTACGAGCGTTTTCGCCGTCGCCGTCGTCGTCATCATCGCCGTCATCGTCATCGTCATCAGATTGTCCCCAGGGACAAAAGGCCTGCTGCGGTTTCTGTCTTTTGCCAAATCGATTCTCGTAATAAATGGAAAAGCGAATCGCCGAAAATGGCCGTGTGTGAGATGGAGATGGCCAGCAGCGTGCGTCACGGGCAAAGTGAGAGCAGTGCAAAGGCAGGCGGTCGGGTAGCGAAAGCGGCGGCGATGGCAGCGGTCTGATTGGTGTCAGGAATTCCGCTTCTTCCATCACGACAAGTTCACGTCGCGCATTTGCATTATCGAGAGTTGGGCCGCCGCTGGCTTCGAGGGAGGCAAATCCGGATTCCAAAATCTCTCGCTCACACCGGACGGCGACGACGACGACGACGGGTTTTTGTGTGTGGCCGCCGCCGCCGCCGTATGGTAGGAAAATGGCCCATGAATGAAAATTGTGCGTAGTGTGTGAGTGTGGGAGCGTGGGAGAAAAAATGATGCGTGTGTAGAGAGGGGAGGGGAGGGGGGGAGGCGAATCATGGTGATACCGAGAGTGAGAGTACGATATGTGTGTATGTGTGTGTGTGTGTGTGTCCGAGTGGGAAAAGTGTCATCTTTCCCTCCGACCCATGGGTTTTGTGTCCTTATACTTTTCATTCCATTTTTGGGTTCGAAATTTTCACCAAAATGTCGTTTAGATTAACCCTTGATCGAGGCAACCATTGCCATAAAATGGAAAATGTTGTTTCATCCCGTTCTCTCGAATAGGGGCGCAATTGAGTGGAGCCACCAGAAGTGTGTTTGGAGTGTTTTCGGTGTGTAATTCCCTGTTTCGCAGTGCCCGGAGTGTAGTTGGAGTTGCTTGCTTGCTTGCGTGCGTGTTGTGTGTGTGTGTGTGCGTCGCAGAGATCGTGCGTGAAACAATAACGCGCAAAAGTGGACGATTTCCTTATTCTACGCCATCGCCAACCACGTAAACAGCAACGTTGTGTTGTGTGAGTTGAGGAGCGCAGAGAGTGGTCGCCGTCCTCGTCGAGGAATCGACGCGCCGTGTTGTCGTCATCGTGAGCAGAGAGAACAGACGACGCCGCCACCACCTCCGCGACCAGCATCCCCTCGAACGGTGGTCGGGGGTGGACGAAAAACCAGTCTCGTTTGCGTGTGTACCGGTGTCCGCCACGAAACGTGCCACCAGTGGCCCCTCAGCATCGTGTGAGAATAGATACTTGAGCGGAATACAACAGTTCCAAGGCACACATACACATACTCACGGGAGATCGGCACCATAAAAGGTGAGTTCAATTGATAATCGTGACCAGCGGGTGGCGAGTGTGGGTTCGTTTGTACGTGGGGAGGGGGTTATGGTTGCACAAAACACTAGAAATCTACCAGGGACCGATGGGGTGCTTCCATTCCACGCTTAGCGAAAACTGTGTTCCAACAGGCTGGCTGGGAATGCCTTCTTTGTTACATGAACACACAGCCGATGGATGGGGCGCTAGGTAGTACCCTGCATAATATTACAACCAAGACAAGCATGCCATGCCATGCAATTTCTTGAAGATTTGCTGACAGTTGTTTGCTTTAGAGCAACACACGCATACACAGGAGTCATATGACAACCGGCCGTTATCATGCCGGCAGCATTGACATTTCACCTGATAACAGACAAAAAGACAACCTCGATCGATAGGGGGGGGGGGGGGGGGGGGGGCTGTCTTTGGCTTATCTTAGGACAATTCAAAATCTCGGTGCGAAGATTGCAGTAGCGAAGAATTTATGATCCAACATAAACCTGAGGTGGAGGAAGCGTTGATAAGAGGTTTTCTATTATTCGGTCTCGAACACCCAGCGACATAACAGCGACCATCGCCAGCGCATAGGAAATGAGCGCTAGTGTCGCTCCTTTGTTATTAAAACAAAAAAAAAAAGATAACAAGTAAATTATGGAGGGGCTATGTTTAATTCGGGTAAAAAAGGGTTCATTTTTTAAATTTTTTTTGTGCAGAAACCATTCAACCTTCTTTTTCCACCTAAATTACCTATCAAATTATAATTTTTCAAGAATATTTGGTCGTATTTTAAGGAAAGCTTATTAAAAACCAAAGTGTACTTTCTGCGATACCCATCGTAGCTGGGTGCTGCATCATCTGAAATATACAAATCACTATTCTTTTTGATACTTTATCCAAGTAGTCCCGGTAGCCAGGTATTTTGGTTGAATCTGAATTTGATTTTTGTTTTTGAAGATTGCCATGTATGAAACTCTGTTTTTTTTTCTCAAAAATCAACATCTTTATCAGTTCTGCTTCGACTGAAACATTTCACACAATATTCTTGAAAGGATAAGCATTCATGAAAAAATGTAAAAATTAAATATTATCGCCCCCCCTTAAAAAACACCGCGGTCCATATTGATGAGTGTTTTGTGCTATTCGCGCGGAAACCAAACGTCGCAGATGAATCGCAGAAAACAATAGTCAGGCCAAAAGTATGTCAGCACACATTTGTTATACCCCCAGGTTAATGCAGGCTAATGGCCCCTATACTACAGTCTATTCAAAGAGGGGGGCCAACGGCAGTAGCTTACAGCTTGAAAACGCATCTGCAAGAACAAAACACAACACACACACACTACTTTTGTGTGATCGTGATCGTTGATGGTTCTTTATCCCAGACGCTTCCGTGGTCTAGTGGATCCGAATGATGGAGAGGGGAGATAGATTAGAGAGCTGCACGTGAGTTGATACCGGTGCTGCTGTGCTCTGGCTTGCCATCCTGGCTGCTTACTCATGGATGCTTGCATCACTACGCAATATGCCCAATCAATACAGCAACCAGAGCCACAACCTATGTGTGCCAACTTCTTCTTTGTGAGAGGGTTGCAAAGCGGCACAGAACCGTACTTCGTGCTCGGAATATGATCGGGGAAAAAGTCAAGGTAGAGAACGTGAACGTGAACCGCTGGCTGGGCGGGCTGGCTGGTGATCATAGGCGCGATCATTGGGGCGGGGGTGCTGCCGCTAAGAGTGGCTTGGCCATTGGTCACCATCTAACCTAAATCAATGAGAGGGCGAGAGGGAGAGAAAAAGAGCGAGGAGGAGGAATGAAAAGCGTATTGCTGCAATGTTGATTTGACGCAATAAGGAGATGATGATGATGATGACGGCGTTGTGGTGGTGCTCCATTGTGTTTTGTGCGTGTGGCCAGTTGTTTATTATTCAACGTGTCACGTAATTAGCATGTAATGAGGTTACCGTTTTCAATATCTCCCTCGATTGAAACCCAGAACGTTGTGTAAGCAACAAAATTAGTAAATATCAAAAATTGGGAAAAATATATATACACTCCAGTGGAATTCTGCAATGGTCATCCGTATCCGTAGCTTTGATTCTTGGCCTTCGAACCTTCGGGGTTTAAAAAATCGGTGTTCGTATCATTCACCCCCCGGATGGGGATCTTCCTACGCACAATTCATGAAATTGATCTCGTTTGGCTGGCTGGCTGGTGGTGTCGGAAGAGAGAGAGGTGACTAGTGTGCTGGCAACCGGTGGTCTCGCGCCACATACACCTAGCTTCACCCATCATCACCATCATCACCATCACCATCATCAGCAGCAGCAGCAGCTTCGCGGTTTGACCGGTTCGTCAAGCTCAAGGGGTTCGCCGTTGTCGACCGTGGTCGTCACCTTTTATGTCGACAGTTCCGAGCCCCGTGAGTAGTCGAGCCGTGAATTAACGCAACGCAAAGCACCACAGAACAACGCAGAACAACGACAACCCACCCCACCTCCCCACACCACACTACACGATCATCCAGGTTCATCGTTGCCCTCGTTGTGTAAGGTGAGGGAGTCACCGTAAGAAGTGCGTAAAGTGCTCTAGAGTAGCGCCTTCCCTTGAACCCACCGGACACGGGAGACGGACATGGACAAAGAAGAACACACGCGGAGGGAGGAGTGGTGGTTACCATCAATGAGATCATAGCACAGCAACATTACCAGCATTTCGGCGACCAAATACACCACGCAGCATCCGTTGCCGTGTGTCTTGATTGGATTTGATTGAGTTTTTTTTTTGTGTGTGTGAAAGAATCTTCGATCTTAGAACCACTTCGCGTGTCACTCGAGGGGTCTACACCTTAGAGGCAAGGTGTGCCCAGGTCGCGCAATAAATCAACCGCGCCGCTGCTGTTGCTGTTGCTGCTGCAACCTAATTTACTCGTCACGCACGGCGCAACGTTGACCTCTTTTTCTCGGATCTCTCGTCACTGTATGGTCCGTATTCCTCCCCCACCCGAGAAGAGAAGTGACCGCGTCTTCTTCTGGTAGGGATAGAAAATTCCTTAGACGAGCGCTCTCGTGTGTGTGTGCGCGCGCGCCAGGGTGTTTGGTCAGTTTCCCTGTTGATGGCGCGGCGGATTGTGCCCGGCGTGAGAAAGATAAGATTTCATAAACGATGGCTGCACACACCTCGCACCTTTTCTTCCTCTCCATGACTATGTGTGGAGGTGGAGTATTTTTGATGTGGTTGTTGTTGTTGTTGTTGTCGTCGATCATCTTCTACTTCTTCTTCTCTTGTGGAGAGCAGCTTGTTAAATATACCTTCCACCGGTGAGATACGAGGGGCCCCAAAAGAAGTGTAACCGAAGAAGCGCAGGTTATTTTTGAACCTTCCGCCTCCGTCGTCGTCGTCCTCGTCGTCGTCGTTGTCGTCGTTGTACGGCCGTCGTCGTTGTCGTCGTTGTACGGCCGCCGTCGCTGCTCTTGGAACAGCACGGAATAGCCCGAGAGCGAGTGAACGAGCGCGCAGCAGGGTGATGCGTTCTCCCGCGAAGAAAAGTGTCCAATTTTAGATTTACCACGCAACCATCACCCTGTGACGCCCAAGATCTGATGGCTGGTTGATTGCCGCTGGTCGGCTGATCCGGAGAGAGCGAGAGAGATAGAGAAAACGGCACGATTGGTGCCGTGAACCAGCAGGTACAGGTGTGTAGCATAGGAAACTGCGCGAGATTTCTATTGGTAAGAGCCGGTCACCACACAGGAATGTGCGCGATTAATATCGGCGAGATTCTATAGAGCGCTAGTCAGCAGTATGACTCGAGGATTGAGCAACGACGAAACCGTCGGATTGAGGAGAGGTTGAATTTGGTTTTCTTCCTACCAAGTAGTTCTCACACGGAAGCGGGGCACTGCTCCAGTTCCCACCTGATTCAAGGTCCTTCGGCTTGTTGGGGTTCACATAGATGATTTTCGTCGCATCTCATCAGTTCCCGGGCTTTTATCGCCAATTCAATTGACCGCCGACCACAGACCAGCGTTCCGACGGAATACGCAATACCATGTTTGGGTGGCCGGGGTGACACTAATTAAAATAAATAGCCTTTTATGCGGTGCGTTTCGCATTCGCATTTGTTCCTCGGCGCACACGGGCGCAATCCATCATTCTCATCTCGCGTCCAGCACCTAAGTAGCTCCGCACAGGGCCCGGACGCGCGTGCCTAACCACACGTCGCGTCACTGTTTATCGCGACGCATAATCTGCGCCCAATTTGTCCCGGCATTGAATCGACAAATAGTGTAGTGCCTCCGGCGTCATGTGTTCTGCTGCTGGTGGTTCTGTATTAGGTGCGTGCGCGCGTGTGAGCGCTGATGATTATGGGAGCTAATGCTGGCGCTTTAAACAACGAGCAGATGATGGAAAAGGCTCCGACGACTACCACCACCACCACCACCAGTAGCAGTAGCAGTAGCGGTGGGGTCTTGCTTCGGAGCAGACAAATGAGTATTGAACGGCGAGGGCTTGAGTCGCGCGATTTCCATTCTCGGTATTAAGGTCTCGCGCTTGTTGTTTGGCGCCAGGGGAAGTCATGCTTCTAAGCAAACAACACCAAGAGATTTGGGGAGGGGTGGTATACTTAGAGGCGCACACGCAGTCGCCTTTTAAGAGAAGCCGGAAGGGCGCAGCGGCAAGTATCGATTGCAAATGTGAGTTCAAATGATTAGCGCCGATTCGTCATCCCTCGTCAGGATTGATATGCGCTTTAATCAGCAGAAACAACTACAAACAAACACACTCATAGGCCGCGCACGCATGTAAACGGTAGGAGGATCATAAGGAAGTTGCCGCCTGTTGGTGTGTTGTGCTCGCACTGGGTTGCAACCGAGATTGCCACGTTCGTTCCTTGGTTGATGGCAGCAGTGCATCAAGTGGACAACTTGGAGTGTGCATACACGTCAGAGCCATACACGTCGCAGGTGAGAAGTGGTGCATTCCTGGTGCTGGTGCTCTAAAAATCCGTGCAGGAATGAAGAAGAACCATTCCTCGGACTGAGAGGTTACTAAATCTCGCTCGTCGAGTCAGACGACGCGACCTCATCGATCATCATCTGTAATGATCTCACGTTTGCTAACGACGACAACGACGCGCGTTCGTTCGGCCAGCCATGGGCAGGGCAATCAAATTGATTTTTATTCAAATGCAAATATGGTCGATCCGCTGGTGTTGCCGCGGCCGCTACCACAGGATTCTCGCGTCGTCGTCGTTGTGGTCGTCCGTTCACACCCACTACTCATCCTGCGATCTCTGTGTTCTTTGTTCAAAGTTGTAGCTTTGGTGATTGCTTGGTTTGGCGTCGTCGTCGAAGAGAAGAGGGTAGTACAAAGAGCGAACGGGGATTCATTTGTTAGTCGACGTCATAAAATCGCGAGTAGTAATACTATATACCTATACCCTCACACTACTCTGTGGCAGCACCGCTTTATTGGAGTCAGTTCGGTGGCGAAGAGGCTCAGATCTGGGATCCTGTGGATCCGGAGGGGCTGCACACATGGCCATTGCCTCTAGATATAAACCAAATGATTTTATAACTCTTTGCCCATGCTGCTGCTTGTCCAACATTGAAACGGCCGCCAATGCCGCCAATTGCGATGTTTGTAATGTGGAAAGAAAGAAGTCAGACCGTTTTCTGTCTCGCTCTTGGCGTCTCTGATCCCCCCTCCTTCTCCCCCCCCCACTTTGTGTGTGTGTGTGTGTGTGTTGTGCGTGACTCAAAGACATTCTGGACGTTGTTTGAAAGGTCGCCCTCTTATCGTGCAATGTGGCCAAATGTTTGCATTAATTTACTGTTACTCTCTTTATGGTTTTAGGGGCCTTTCTCTAGAACTTTGACACCACATTCAGCTGTTGTTAGAATAGCTTACAGAACGGATCGATTAGTTGATGTATTTTTTCCGTGGATTTTCGGTTGCAAGACGTGTGGATATTAATTTACGTAAACATGTATCCGCCACCATGGCAGAGTATGATTGCTAGGTCAATACCCGAAATCGCGATGATGATTTGCTTACTGACGATGACTAATAGGGCGGAACGTTCAGATGGTGACTCGGGAACTCGTGATTTCAGCACGTAAAAACAATCAAGATCGGCAGCGAGAGAACTCAAAACCGGGTTCCATTTTGAAGTGTCGTCTGACCACTCCATCGCGTATGTTTGCGTACGAATCTTCCATCTTCGGGGCTAAGAGAAGGTGTGCCACCACTAAACCTACGGGCGTCTCTGTGCGACCTCTCGCTGTCTGTCTCTCTAGACCAGGAACCTCCTTATACGCTAAATGAAACCGTATATTGAATCAGCGAGTCCCCCTCGTCACTGCTCATGCCAGTGGCATTGATTTCGAGTTCAATGCTACCGCTCCTGACGCTGAGTCATGGCTCTCTCTCTCTCGCGAACCCTCCATCCAAATGCCATCTAAACATAGGTTCTGGAGAAGGAGAACAACGATGATGGCGATTGCCGTAGTGTGTTGCGTTAAAACAATATTCGCATAAACTGCATGTTTGCATGACGTAATGCGGTCGGTTCCAGGGTTTTTGTTTTGTTTGCAAAAAAGCAATAGTGCTCGTGAATCAGCTCGTCGGTAGTTGTTGTGTGAACTCTCTGTTTGTCGTCTTTTTTTTTCACGAAAAAGAGTAATGTCATCTGACGGAGGCGGCTCCTGAAGGACCTTTTATTAAGTATATCAATCAACCGATAACTCCCAATACATCGACTGCAGCACAGGAAGGCCAGACGCCGTATGTACCGATAAGTTTGCTATCAGCAAACAAAAAAAAAACGTGTGCTACAGCAGTGCGAACTCATTTATCATGCCCACTTCAACTCGGCTTATGGTACCTCCCCCATGCACCACCTGATGGAAGGCCAAGTCGATAAGGAAAGAAGACACGCTCTGATAGGTGATCTAGCCTACGATTGGTTTCGGCATCTGAATCGTGGGGGAAGGAAGGGCGGCAGGTACAACAGAAACGAGTCCAATGACACTCGCTCATGATCCTAATCACCGTTCGTTATGTCACAGATAGATGAACTTTTCCTTCGCCTTTGCGTACGCTACCGCCATCGTCTTGTGACATTTCGTTTGCCATTGTCACACAGACATTACCATCGGCGTGAATGAGGCCTTCGTTTCCGGCGTCTTGGCCTCAACGAGTTCAATCGATCCGATGTTGTGTGTGTGTGTGTGTGTGTGTGTGTGTATGTGTGTGTATGCCTCAAAGACAACTGCTCTTCTGGCGAAAGGCGAAGGAGAAAGGCGAGAAATTCGTCGGTATGCTGTGCATGATGCTGTAGAGCGAGAGTCGGTCACTGGCCGATGCTGCTCAAGGGCTCGGCTATCACTGCCACAACACTATGACTTTCGATCGATTCCTCCTGCCTGCCGCCTCGACGGGTTTCTACCTAAAGGATGTGCGCTGCTTCCTTGATTTTTGGTCTATTTTTATGCTGGGCACCTAGACAGACAGACAGACAGGCAGCAAGACGGACGGACGGACGGACGGGCGAACGGAAGATGCAGCATGATGCGCTCATCCTTTTTATCTCGTTGGGCCACCACCGTACCGATGCGTTGTTTAGAAATGGATTGCATTTTATCGAGTTCACTAACGCACGACGGTGTCTAGCAAGGGTTTGGTTCTAATTCGGGATGAAAAGAAGAGTCAATGACATCGGGTTTCCTATGCGGGGAAAGGATCCCAGGACGTCTCCTGTCTTGGTGCGTTGTGGATGTTGTTAAGATGCAGAGAGTTGTCCAAATGATTATTCGTTTCCTTTGGCATGCCTAGTACTTGTCACTTTTGTCGATGCTCAATAGACTGTTTTCACTGACAATAAAGTTGAAAGACACAAGTTCTATATTATTGTGCTCCCTCATTGTCGTTTTACGGGCAACGTTCTTTTTGTGGTCTATAATGGCAATGAAGGAATTACACTTTGAATTTGTGTAGCGTTCTTATGGAGCTTCTTATCTTCGTCGTGATAGGAAGCAACTCTACAATGACGCCACTCCTATTCACTCATTCAGCTATACGTTTCTTCAGTTACCGGGCACAACAATTTTTTTTATTATTATTTTTTTTATAGAACACGCTAACAACTCGTTTCGAATTCAAAACGTTGTCGGCAGTGTCCATCATGAATGGATGGAATATAGGAAGCGAAATTTCGTCGCCTGCACGTAGCAAAAAATGTTTGGCAAGCAATAAGTTGTTGGAGGTTGTGTTGCATAAGCCACGACCACCAGTCCCAATTGCTAGCCCCAAAAACATCGGCATTTTAAGAGAGATTTAAGATTTTTAACATCGGCAGTAATACTAGTACTAGTCGGCACTATATGTTGTCGTAATCTTGATGTTCATAACGCCCTAGCAATGCGAAGGTTGTTTCTATGATAGAAAAGTGACTTTGAAACGCTCTGCGTACAGCGTAATAAATGTTGAGCATTCGAACCAAGAATCCTCTTCGCTACCGCAGTAGTGAGTGATGTAAGGTGTTAGTGGCTGCAGAATCTTGCTGCATCAAATAAACCACCACTCTACCCGATCCCCCCCTACTACCTTTGGATGTGCTATTCACACTCAGGACACGTCCTCATCCTCCACGTACCGCGTGTCGGTGTGTGGGTTAGTGGTGTGTCAGCGAGTCAGCGAGCGTGTTTGTTTTTCTGTCTCCATCACGTTCTCGAAGTGCAATAGTAATTTTGAATAAAAAAATGAGAAAAATATAGTCTTCTGTCTCTTGGCGGTGCAAGATATCCGCATGACACGTTGCTGCTGCTGCTGCTGCAGGTAGTACATAAGACGCGACGCCGTTGTTATGCCCCGCGCGCTTGTTGTAACTTTTTCTCATCGCGCAGGAATGCAGTTGTCGTCGTCGTCAGTATGAAGTCGTCACGATATGTGCGCTCAAAATAGATGCAATTAATGTCTGTACCTATACTTCTCCTACGGCTAAGCGTGCACTGCACTAACACGCCGCAAAACGGACCGACTAGCGGCAGTACCAACCCCTTCGGTGGTGGTCCAAATGGGGCAGGAGTGCCACTCGCGCTGTGCTGCACTAGTTGATTATTAGCAGCTAGAGGAGGTACGTTAAATGGTTGCGCGCCGCAAACTGCAAGCTTCTCATTTGGTGACCACCACCAAGTGCTCCTCGTGGCACTCCTAGTTCTTGCCCTGCTCTAGCATACAATTCTTTGCACGCGCGCGCGCGCCTGCGATCGTCAACACCACATATTAGCTCTGTCGGTAGCATTTTAGCAAAAACAAACTGTCAGAAGAGAATGTTGAGTGTTTGAGATGGTGTGTTTAGTGTGACGGACGTTTGAGTTACTGCCAGCTTCTTTGCAGATAAGGATTCTCTGCATCCTTACCACGGATGAACTTTGTGGTTCAAGATGCACTGTTTAAAATGTCATTCGGCGTTAGTAATTCGCATAGTTTATGCTACGATCAAGGGAACGCGCTCATTAGGCCCGCCGTCGTCTGTCGTCTGCGGTCAGCGTTCGTTACACAACATTCCAACGCTTCTTACTCTGCTCTCCCTCTTCTCCATTGGTCGCATCCCGTGGTTTGTTTGTTGGTGCTCTATTGTCCGGTATATTGTGGCTCCGCGCGTGCTGCGTCTTTGATGCTGACCGACCACGAGGACAAAACAATACGCACGAGACGAGACGCGAGCACACGACGACTCGTCGACGCGCACATAATCAGCGAGCGTAATGATGGCGATGGGCACGTTTCGAAAGCTAATGACGATGATTGAGTTTTAATCATAGTGCGCTGGTTTGGCCAAGCAAAGGCGGCTGTGGCCAGACAGATGCCACCTCACGCCCCCTCGCTAGCTAATGATCCTGAAGGAGGGAGGAGAAAAGGTGTGGAAAATCTTTACAGGGTTCCGAGAGATACCCAACCGAAGAGCGAATAGTGGGGAGCAGCAAATTGCATGAAAACTGGTGGGTGGTTTAAAAGGAGGAGACGGAGAGAAGGGGGGGAGCCAAGGAGCTTTAAATCTATCTTTGTCGAGGATGGATTTCCAACCGAGTAAATAAAGGAAAATCACTCCTACCACCGAGTGGGGCGAACACCGCGGGGATTGTTTGTGTTTTTTAAACCTTCACTAAACACCAGCCAGTCAACCAGCTGCCGGAGTGCCGGAATAGGGGGAGGTCGATGTCTGTGGTAAGCAAAACATTTTGCGGATTTTCACGAGACGCACCGGGATGGTTGCAGATAGAAGTGTTTCGGACAGGGGAGAGGAAATCGAGAGTTATAATTATATCCAACCAAATAGCGAGATGATGATGAATCGCGAAGGCGTGAGCAAAATGTGTGGACGCCTCCACCGGTCGGTGGTGTGTTGGGTTTGTGTGTGTGTCTGGTGCTGTGGTGTTGTGTGCCGTTGGGTGAAAACGGTATATTTACAATCCTGGCTTAGTATCCTGCTCTGATCCGCTCTGAGCACACAAACCCACTCCGACGCGAGCGAGAGGTTGATTTTCCTCATGGCTTCTGTCACTGCTTCTAGAATAATAATCAACATTCTCTGTTGGTATTCCGCGCGCCCTTTCTCTCTCTCTCTCTCTCTCTCTCTCTAGGCATGTTTATTATTCATGGTTTAATAGGAAGTGGAAGCTGTAGGACGGCGCTAGGCGTCGTGCATTTTCTCTTTAAAACAATTACACCGAAAACAATGCGCAAATCGCGGCTAATTATTAGCTGCCAGCCGCTTCCCCTGCTTCAATCATCATCTTCGCGCCGTCGAGCTCAAAGCTATGCGCTGTGCTATGGACACGAGATGGTATTACTCATTGGCACGTGCAGCATCGACCGTGGCGCGGTGTAAAGCGACGGCACGTCGCCGCACTGCAGCAGAGAAGGAAGGAAAGGGGTAGCGTATGATCGTGCGCTGCGGACGAGTTGTGGCCGCTGCTGCTCCGGTGCACAAAGAAAAGCACCACAGTCAGAGAAAGAGAGCGCGCAATTGAAACTCGATGATGATTGGGCTGGTTTGGATCGAAGGGGGGAAAAGGTTCCTTAGTAGGCGCTAGTGGTCCGCGAGCTTCCCCCCCCCCCCCCCTTTCCTGCGTCACGGACCTGCAAAATGTTGGTCAGTGTGTTACGAGGTGTTACACACCAGATGAGATAGCGGTTATGATGGCGGTGCGGTGGTGGGGCCCCTCTCTGGACAATTACAATGGAAGTATGGTGCGCAAAGTAAAGTTGAAAATTCAAACTTGCGATTGCGTAAAGTTTTGCGATTTTTGGTGGCGAGAATCGTTTCAGTACCGGTAAGAGACCTTTCCTGGCTGGAAAGGGGGAAGGGGGGTTCCTCAGCATCAGCTTTATGGCATGATGCCTCGCTATATCGGTTCGCAATTAGCGAATGTGTTGTGTACAGACGTTATCACGCCGCATCACGACATTAAAGGGTGCTGGCTCAAATTTGCTAGACCTGCCTTCACAACCCATGTACCCGGTGTACCAGATGGGTTGTGGTAGTAGTAGACGGACATGGTCAGAACGTGATACGCGAACGCGCATTTTGTATCTGCTCCAGTTGTTGGCACACACGGCTCTATAGCCTTAGAAGGTTTTTCAAAGTAGAGACGAAGCCTAAGGCGGCATTAGGAGGTTAGGCGCATAATTCCCTTGAGAGGAGACAGACAGAATTCGCGAGCGCGCGCGCGCTCGCGCACCATACGCTGATGCAAAGGAGCCACCCGAAGCAGCGGATCGTAATATATCTATCTATACCTTTAATTTTGCCGATAAATGGATCCCGCGGATTCCTGCAACGAATTGGATTAAGGGCAATTGTCGCGCGAATGTCGTGATCGTCGTCGTTGCGCTGGCGGTCGACCGGCGGTCTGCTGGCCTATGTTGCAACGTCGCAAAGTGGAAACCTGACGCCATGTTTCACACCTTGTGTGTGCTCCTACCTATAACCTTCGCCGCCACGCCATGCTACGCCACGTGTTCCCAGCATGATGTGTCTCCTCCAAATACGGAAGGTGTGCAAGTGCACCGCACTTTGTCATAAATACACTCCTCTCCTCCATATGTGGCTCTATACGATGGGGACGGGCGTCGTCTGCACACCACGGACACAACCTGGTCGTCACTAGCGTCTCGTCTCGTTTCGTTTGTTTTTGTTTCCCCCCTGCCTCGAAAACCATCATGCATCGACACGAAAACTTGGCTTGGCATTGGGCCAGCATAACCGGCAAACGACGAGAGCAAGACATCATTGATGGCGTTTGTTGTTTTGCCATTGATTTCGGCCCCAAAACTGCCGTTTCAATTGGTCGATACAAAAGGATTGATGCCGTTGTTACGGCCGTGTTTACGACGAGCCGTTTTGTAATTTTGTTTTTATTATTTTGATTTTATAGAAAGAAAAAAACATTAACGTGCATGGCGATCACATGGATGATTGATTCGACCCTGACGCTTGGTTGTAGTTTTTAGTCGCTAATCGACGTATAATACAATACTTTCCCTTGTTTCCTTAACACTTGGTCTAGATATCGTTTTTCTATCTTTTTTTCTTCTTTTTTGTGCCTTTCGTATTGCTTGATATTTCGTATCAACATCAAGCACATTTATCAAGCTTTCTATGTAGCGGTTGTGCAATATTGATTTGCTTATGTTGCTCCTGGATAGATGATTCATTTCAGGCCCCAAACCGGGTCGATAAAATTACAAATCACGCCAGGCGCCACGCCAGCATGCATACAGTGGGAAGTCTGGAGATAGTGAGACAGTGAGCGGATAAAAAGGAAGCAAGAATTTTCCATCAGACACCGGTGGTTTGGAGTCTGGCGAGAGAAAAATGGCGAGTTAGTCAGCAGATAGAGATGACCGTTCCATTATCGACTACAGACACTTGGTCTAGACATGCGAAATAGTTGTCGCAATGTTGTTTTTCTCCCAGCTCCTCCTCACCCCCTCCTCTTCCTCCTCCTCCTACCGGTGTGATTGTACATTAAAAAAAAATCACATCCGTAGCAGCATTTCGTCGACGGGGAGGTCTTTTTTTCTACCGTGGAAAGACCGTTCTGTGTATCCATTTGGCTGGCTGGCTGGCTGGCTGCCCATAACAGCGGAAGAGTGTGCAGAAGTGTTTCCACTTACGGTACGTAGTCGATAGTAAACAGTTAACATAAGGTGGCCTCACAGCGTCTAATCCAACTAAACAGCATGAATTACTTCTGCTACTACCTGGTAGAGTGTTTAAAAGTGTTCGCATGGATAATCAGCTCATCGTTATCGTTGTTCACTTACGGGTTTGCGGCTTTGCGCGTTGAGGTGAGGTAACTCAATTTGCGTGACTTTTAAAGCACCATCGAACTATCGTTGGCAGAGAGAAGGAAGTGATGATTCGCGTTAGTTATGAGTTTGATGGGTTTCTCTTCAACAAATGTTCAGTGAGGTGTGTGTCTGTGATATACTTCTTCATTCACCTTGCTCTTCCTGCTGCTGCTGTTCGGCAGTTGGCTCGCAGCAAATAAAAAAAAAATATCAATATTAGTTATGATCACACACAACCACTACTGGGCTACCATTGTGCGTGCAGTAGCAGAAGGGGAAGTGCATGACCGTTTGCCTGGGGCAGTTTAGTACCTTTCCTTTTCCTTTTCGGGTTTGTCTAGCGAGCTCAGTGTAGCCCCCCAATAACGACATCACACATCATGACAGTCCCCGCTGCTTCCAACGGACTATGACTGGCCTAACCTTTGGCCGCAACCTTCTTTTGGCCCAGTTCGTCGTGGTCGTCGAGGAGTGGCTCGTTGAGCTCACCAGTCAGTCAGTCAGTCCGTTAGTCCGTCAGTGGCGGGTTTCTTTTGCTGGAAAATTACTTTATCCGAGTTTCCGAGGGGACACAAGTTTTAGCACGGCGGCTACCGCTACCAGCACCACCGAGATTACGATGGCAACGGCTCACTACGGTCTCGGCGAAGGCGCCACAAATCCTACGGGGTTATTTTTCCTTCTTCTCCCCTGCACGAAACGAGCATAGCTCATGGAGAGACTGCCATGGGGCCCCGCTAAAAGGCACCAGACAACTTTCGGTTCGGGAAAAAAGGGAAAGTAAAGTAACGTTTTCCATTGGAGATTAGACACTACTGTGCCCATGTGGTGGTTGTGGGTGCAAAATGGATCAACCTGTCCCGTCGACGACCAATTCAATCACGCCACAAAGCACAACACGACGGTACTGTTGTGTGCGACGATGGCGCGCTGGTGGTGATGGGACGCGTAGTACCCTGGAAACCGGGTTTTCCTTAACGATTGCAGACAGAGGGGTGAGGACTTTTGGGAAGATGGTTGATTGCATCATTCTTACTGCAATGCTGTCGTCCATTAACTCTTGGTGCACATGGCTGCACCGCTTAGGCACGAAGAGACGAGATAATAAACCTCAGAGGAGAGGCTCATTGACGCATTTGAGTGCATTTTGTTGCCCCTCGAAGACGTTGATTGCTAATTGCTGAAATTAGCTTTTTCTCTTCGATTGCGTAAAAACTATCGGGCTGTGACGAGTGTATTATTAACTAGATTTGCACGCGATGTAACAGCGCTACTGCTCGGTTGTGTTCACATTGAGTTGAACTACGTTTGAATAAACGGTTTAGAGGCAAAAACTTATAGATGAACTGTCTACTCATACGGGACCATAAGAAATCCCAAGCATCGAATTCCATCCATTAGTGCAAACAGGCAAAAAAGCAAAAAATGTGTCTCGGAATAACTCATTGCACCATTATCACCACCAACATTCCCTTCCACATATGCTGCCGCATGCCGATGAAAATGAGTGGCTGCACGAAAAAATGGAGAAGAATTTTTCGCTCCAATAATTCGCTTTGAATTTGCAGACGCCAGTAACAGCGCCAGTCATATTCCGGATGCCTCCGCTCGCTATCTGATACCGGTGCGGCAGATAGACATGTGGCTATACCGGGTGTGGTATTCATGTGCTTGCCCCTTCGTGTGCGGAACGATTCGTTCCTTGGGAGAAAGGGTCTCTAGCTGAAATGATAGTCGGATGCGGTGAGACCGTGACGTTCGGTTCCAGTCGCGGAATTTAGTAACGAGTGTACCGCACGGTATCACACCCGCTTCAAAATTATACCCACGTGGGCGCTGTTTGCACTCCTTGAATGCAATTAGTACGTCCTGGTCCGAGCACAAACAAGATGCATGCATGCTGCTCATGTGGCGACGATGCGGATGCAGACAATGCTGACCGTTTGCACTGTTCCCCGACTAGGAAAATGGAGTATGTCAATCGCACTGTCCGATGAAGCTCTTGCGCCGTGTGGACTGGCTGGACAGTGGTGTGTGGGTCGGTTTGCGAGTGGTGTGTGCTAGGAATCGTAGGAAATCATTTTTATTTTCTAGCTATTTTCTGAAACACTATACTAATATATTTTCTTTTCTTCTTTTTTTATGCTATCCAGGCTAACGATTCATGATCGGAGGACACTGGCGATCAAAGTAACCAAACCAATGGCATTGGACATTGTTTCGTCGTGCGGCCGGTGGTGGCGGTTGTCCTAATGTCGACCGGGGGGCCATCGCCACCGCCATTCGGTTGTGGTTGCATTAGAAGCCGCGGTAGTTTCGCTCCGGTTGGCTTCGGTTGGTACACTTGAACCGGCAGAAGATCGGCATCGATCGTTTACTTGCTCCTGCAACTATTAGCTAACATCGTCGCCACCGCTACATTTCCTAGAGTTTAAATTCACGAAAAGAGAAAAACGGATAGGCAAGAAGACACCGGGGAAAACGGAATCATCGTGGGGCTCACGGTGATTAGCTAGGAACAAATTGTAGTATACCATCATCCCTCTCGCATTGTTCGTGCTCGAAATCTTAGCCTAGTATCACCTAAACGAAGGGAACCAGTTTGTTTGTTTTTTATTCAAAAGCGCACGGATCAAAATGGCTGCCGATCAAAAGGACGTACTCGCAGGGCTG
>NC_064875.1:9401466-9406466 GCF_943734745.1 Anopheles darlingi | reverse complement strand
ACAGTTAAAAGATCACCTTGCGACATCGAAGATGATTCTTTTCAACCAATATCGGTTAATAACGATGTTGAACAATTTGTTACAATATTAACACCGCCAGTGACGCCACTTGCATCAAAAGATGTGGAACAACTCACTCATCATGCTATCAGTGCACACGTACAATCCGACAATACTCCTAATGCTCATCCTGACTCTATAAATGATAGGCGGTTTTCCGAAGTACACAAGCAATCCACACCAAAGATCAACCCATGTGAAGATGTCCGATCTGCCGAGGAAATAGCAACCGACATTCGGAACTATGATGGAATCGTAGTGGGAGTGCTTGTAGCGGATAAGGTCGACTTTTTAAATACATCGCGCTCTCCATCACAGGCATCGATGGTCTCATTATCATCTTCATCATCATCATCAATAGCAGCAGCCGCCGTTTTATCATCTCCAAATTCACCATCATTGGCTAGTGATGCCAACAGTTCTCCTCCGCTATCGGAGTCGGCTACTGTGGCAATGCTTACATTTGCCCATAATCGTCGCAAAGGCAGCTATCGGAAACGCAAGAAGCGTCGTGATCGTCATCGAAAATAAGCGATTGTATCGGAAGGACGATTGTGCATTTATCATTTAATCAGCCAACAGGAACGAATAGATGAGAAAGCATATCAAACCAATTAAATCCGAGAGAACATGTAGACATAATCTATTTTTCATTCACATTTGATTCACCTGCAAATCCCAACTTGAGGCAGAAATTATGAATCTCTAAAAGTCTCTAAAAGTAATGTGTCCCTACCGACCGTAGGTAGCAGTAGTAGCGTATTGGTACGTGTTGCTTTCGGAAAGCTTCCGGATTTCGTTACAAAGATGTTATTACCTCGCATATTTTTGTTTTGCATACCCTATACATTGATTTTGGTACTACTTACGCGCTAAATTATTGTGCCTGGTACAGGGTGACCTGAAAAAAGTATCGATACAAGTTACATGAGAGCATGAGTGAGATGGAAACTTATGATGGAAGCAATTAATTGTTAATGTTGTAGTTAAAGAAGCAGGAATGCCAGTGTGTAGTACTGGCAGGTTGAAAACGGTAAAAAGTACGTTCAAATTGTTATAACATGTTGGTCTCATCAACAGTACGTTTTCGAAAGCAGAATTGTTATTAGGCTTAATAAGAAAAACACGTTATTAGAATTCAGTTTCTCCAGCAATTTGTTGAATCAATCGAATAGCAGGATTTATAATGCCATTGGGCAGAAAGGGAAAAATATAGAAAAAAGCAGCTGAAGAAGTCTGTTCATTGATCGTGCTTCGTTTAAAGGTGGTGTATATATGGTACCGGTGGCGCGAATAGCTCTTACTGGCATAATCAGGAAAATGAAAAAAGATGGTGATAATTGACTCCGCAGGTTGTCCGGTAGGTACTGGGAGTGTATTTTGTTCCATAACCTTGCGGAATGTTAATTCTTCATCCGTATACAATGTGACTACCTCATTATGGATAATTTTGCGACAGTTGCCTAGATGCTCGATACGCGGCCGTCAGATTGATAAGTGTATCGTATTATATTGGTTTTCATTTTTGCCTGAGAGCAATCGGAACCCATTTTGTGTATGCTGCTTCCTAAACTTTGTTAAACAAAAAAACACTGACTCCTCCAATGTGTTGAACCAAATTTAATCTAACAATTTTGTTTGCTGTTTCTCTCTCTTTCTCTTTTCTTTCATCTTTCTTGCCGCTACCACCAATTACTCCACGAAATCAAAAAACAAAATATGCGCCAAACAAAACTGAATCCCATCAACTCTGTTTTTGTCTAAACTATTTTGGGCCATTGTCCACGTTTTACGTCCCGTGAAAACATGTAAATGTATCAAACACACAACTCGAATTATCAAACTCAAAATTACCACATCTTCATTTTGTAAACCATTCATGATATTGGCCTTTATATTTTAAAATGCTTACATTCTTTATATTTCAATGCTCCAAAAACAATCATACAAAACAAACAAAATGCTTTTGTTTCGATTTGTGTTACTTTTGTTGTTGCCTTTTTTGCATTTTGTTCATATGCCCGTCCATGTGTAACTCTTTTTTCTGGTGCGCGTGTGTGTGATGGTTATGTTAATACATTTAATACCCAAAATGAACGAAAACGGTGTTTCCGTTATGCCGGAGATAGTCCTGGAAAGGCCTTCCTCGCAGATGTCCTATCTGGACCACTTCTTGAAGGAATCCGGCGGCGTTGGCAGCGGTGGTGGTGGTGCCGGATCAAGCTCAACAACGCACACGAACTCAACGTTGGCAATCAATATGGTGAGTACAGTTCAGTTTGAAAACGATGCACTGCCTTCTTCTTCTTCATTTCGTAGTTCACAGTATTCCAGTAGCGGGAATTGTACATGATACGGTGTTGGAGTCGCGGAGTGTAGCATGTTTAATGCCTTTTTGCAATATCTTTCTTTCTTCACGCTATGCACCACGTCAAGCAGCCACCAGGCAGCAGCAGTAGTGCCGCGCAACATTCACACCGCAAAAGTAGTGGTGGTAGTCAACAGCACGTAAACAGTTCGACAAGCTCGTCTTCGAACAATCTAACCACCAATGCACCATCACATCTCAGCCAACAGCATAATCAAAGCCTTTCATCTCTGCATCAACAACATTTACACCACCAACAGGTGCAGCAACAACCGCAACCGACGGCTCAGTCCAATTCCCAACAACAGCAACAACTGCAGTCTCATCATACCTACAGCAATCAGCAGCTATTGCTTCAACCACAGCAACAGGAACAGCAGCAACCGCAACCTATGCACCATTCAAATTATTCCATGGAGAGCGAGGACGGTGATGTAGAGGACAATAACCGAGGCCATTCGCTGTCGAGCTCCAAGAGCAATTTAAGCGATCATTCTCTGGTAAGTTACTCGTACGACTTGCACAGCAGCACTGCATTGAGATGCTCATTTCCTTATTAAATTTCCCGTTTCCCGTTTCCAGAGCATGCATAGTGTGATGATGTCTCACCAGCAAGACTTACACTCACATCGCGCGCAGAAATCGAAGGTACACCAGTTTCTGGTGCGAACGTTCTCCAGTCCGACCAAATGTAATCACTGCACCTCACTGATGGTTGGGCTAACGCGCCAAGGAGTAGTGTGCGAGCTATGCGGATTTGCCTGTCACATGATCTGCTGTCCCAAGGTACCGACGCAGTGCCCGGTACCGTCGGATCAGACGAAACGTCCGCTTGGAATCGACCCAACACGGGGCATTGGTACGGCATACGAAGGTTACGTGAAGGTGCCGAAGCTAGATGCCGTCAAGCGCGGTTGGGTACGCCAGTTTGTGGTAGTGTGCGATTTTAAACTATTCCTGTACGATATTTCTGCGGATCGGAGCGCGCTACCAAGTGTTCACGTAACTCAGGTAAGCGATCAGGACAGCACATCGTAATATGTGTTATCTAACGAACTGCCTCGTTTTCTGCTGCAGGTACTGGATATGCGAGATCCAGAATTTACGGTTTCCGGTGTACGAGAGAGCGATGTTATTCACGCTACGAAGAAGGATGTTCCCTGTATATTTAGAGTAAGTGTGTACGCTGCAGTACTTAACATGACTCTTTAATTGTAATACACCCCCTTGCACCATCGCTCGATTGCAGATAACTACATCTCTATTGGATGGTGGTCCTTCGCTGCAGACATTAATGTTGGCCGATACGGAGTCTGAGAAAGCTAAATGGGTTGTAGCCCTGAGCGAGTTGCATCGTATACTGAAGCGAAACAATCTTCCTAACACGGCCATATTCCGGGTGCGCGAAGTGTTGGATAGCAAAGTGTCCGCCATCAGAAGTGCGCTAAGCGCATTGATCATAGATCCCGAACGAATACTGCTCGGTACCGAGGACGGTTTGTTCTGTCTCGATCTGGACCGTAGTCAAATCGCACGGATTGGCGAAAGTAAGAAAGTGTACCAGCTGTGGTATATTGCAGAAGAGCAGCTGCTTGTTATACTATGTGGGAAACAGCGCCACCTACGATTGCTGCCGATTCGCGCCCTCGAAACAGCGGACGTTGAATGGATTAAGGTGGCAGAATCTAAGAACTGCATTACCGCCTGCACTGGTGTCATCGAACGTGGCCCTCAGCCAGTGTTTTGCGTTGTACTAGCTCTAAAACGACAGAACACATCACAGATCGTCGTTTACGTTATCAATCGGAATCGTAGTCGGCATCATAAGATGTGCGAGTTTACTGTGGCATACCCTGTACAGAGCCTACAGGTGCTTTCTGACATGCGGCTCGCCGTTGGTCATCAAAGTGGCTTCACCGCTTACTGTCTTCAGGGAGCCGCGCAAGCAATGCGTAAGTTTGCCTCTGTTCTGTAAAGAAAACTTAATACTATCAAAACAGTTTCCATTGTCCTTTTTATTTTTAGCCCTGGTTCATCCGGAGAATCAATTAAACAACTTCCTTAACTTTTCCGGTGTTGATGCTTGGCGTGTGATAGAAATACAATCAGGACACGGCAATAATGGTAAGCAAGGGTAGAAATGTTGAATAGGGCCTTGATTTTGTGGAATTATAAAAGCATATGATTCATATTTTTAATTACTGCTCGTGTTTTTCAGTGCATGGTGAATATCTGCTCGTTTTTCAGACACTCGCGATATATGTCGATTTGCAAGGACGTAAGTCGCGTGATCGCGAGATAATGTATCCGGCCGTTCCGAAGCATATCAGTAAGTGTTGGAACAGCAACACCAGCATGAAGATCCATCAGTTGAACATATTGTATTTGTTTCGTTTCGTTTAGCGTACTGCGACGGGCACCTACTAGTCTATTCGGAAACTCATTTGGATATCTTTAACACACAAACTGCCGAATGGGTACAGTCAATTGGTTTAAAACGTTCCCGTCCGCTGATGAACAATGGCAGCCTTACGTTAACCTATCTTAACGATAGTGTGCACGTCGTCTACTT
>NC_064875.1:9378966-9396466 GCF_943734745.1 Anopheles darlingi | reverse complement strand
AATCTGTGACGGTGCTGCCTTGGCCTCCGTCCCGTTCTAGATCGTCCAGCAACAGCGCCGTGCCTTCTCGTCGGCCGGCAAGTGGAAGGATGTGGTGATTGTGGCGGCAACCCGTACACCGATCGGAAGCTTCCAGAGTAGCTTGGCGCCACTGTCGGCCTCGCAGCTCGGCGCAATCGCCGTGGAATCGGCCGTCAAGCAGGCCGGTATTGCGAAGGAGGACGTGCAGGAGGTGTACATTGGCAACGTGAATGCGGCCGGACTGGGACAAGCACCAGCACGTCAAGCCGTTATCTTTGCTGGTCTGCCCAAATCAACGATCTGCACCACGGTCAACAAGGTGTGCTCGTCGGGCATGAAGAGTGTGATGCTTGGTGCGCAAACGCTAATGCTCGGCCAGCAAGAGGTGATCGTGGCCGGAGGCATGGAATCGATGTCGAACGTGCCGTACTATCTGAAGCGCGGCAGCACTCCGTACGGTGGTGTGAATCTCATCGATGGCATCGTGTTCGATGGGCTGACCGATGTGTACAACAAGTTCCACATGGGCAACTGTGCGGAGAACACGGCGAAACAGATGGGTATTACACGCAAGGACCAGGACGAGTTTGCGATCAACAGCTACAAACGCAGTGCGGCCGCCTGGGGTGCGAAGGTATTCGACGCAGAGATCACACCCGTGCGGATCGCAGGCAAACGAGGCAAACCAGACACGATCATCGCTGAGGACGAGGAGTACAAGCGCGTAAATTTCGACAAGTTCGGCCAGCTTGCGACGGTGTTCCAGCGCGAGAACGGTACGGTGACGGCCGGTAACGCATCGACCCTGAATGATGGAGCGTCGGCCGTTGTGCTGATGACTGGTGAAGCCGCCGAACGGTTGAAGTGTAAACCGTTGGCACGGATCGTCGGTTTCGCCGATGCCGAGACGGACCCAATTGACTTCCCGATCGCTCCGGCACTGGCCATCCCGAAGCTGCTGCAGCAAACCGGTATCCGCAAGGAGGATGTGGCGCTCTGGGAGATCAACGAGGCGTTCTCGTTGGTCGTCGTCGCGAACCAGCGCAAGCTCGATATCGATCCGGAGAAGGTGAACGTGCACGGTGGTGCCGTATCGATCGGTCATCCGATCGGCATGTCTGGCGCACGTCTGGTGACTCACCTTTCGCACGTACTCAAACCGGGCCAGATCGGTTGTGCCTCGATCTGCAACGGTGGTGGCGGTGCTTCGTCGATCCTGATCGAAAAGCTGTAAGCATCCGGTGTGAACCATTCTATCCATCTGTTTGCCATGTGTACCCACCCCACTTTGAGGGGTTTAGGGGGAGAGGAAAAGTGCATTTATTAGTGAAAGTACGGGAGGAATTAAACAGATCCATATATTTTGCTATGCTAAAAGCGGTTTACATTCAATAAAATTGAAATCAATCAATCGTGTATTTTCGCTTTCTTCCTCTTGTTTTCTTGTCCAAACAGAACTCCGTCCCCTCCAGACCAGCAAGCTGTCCGCGGAGGTGCTCCCGTGCTGACACTCTACACCCATGATCACTGTTCACTGTGCGATGAGCTTGTGGAGCAACTGGAGGCCCAGTTCGCCGGCCGGTATCGTCTGGAGAAGGTCGACATAACCAGGAAGGAAAACGTGAAATATCTGCGTCTCTACCGGCTGGACATTCCGGTGCTATTTCTCAATGGACAGTTTCTCTGTATGCATCGGTTGAACGTGGATCTGCTGGATCGGCGGTTGAAGGAATTGGAGCACTCGAAGCAGTGAACGTGTAAGATGAAATTGGGGAGTACTTAGGGGAGTTTCCCTCAAATAAGTGTGGCGTATATCTTCGCAAGGAGCTCTTAAAAGAAATTTGCATGATAGCTGGACTGTAAAATATAAATTATAACAATCCGTTGATGTGATTTTGAGATAATCTGCGGAAAATGGTTTAGTTATTGGCACGCGTTCATGTATTTTTTCCTCGTCTCGTGGTTTAATCCGCTCGGCGGTTGGCAATGATTTCAAAAAATCTAGTACGGAAGTGACGGTTGACATCGCGCTATGTGTAGTCACTGCTTAGTCATCAAATGGACTACAACCCTGCGCCGTTGTTTTGGCTTTGAGGTTAGATTCGCTGTAAAAATAGGAAATTGTTAAAATTTTTTAACAGTTTCGTGAATTTCGTGATAAAGATCGCGCGTGTAAGAGCAAACTAGCATCATTTGCAACTCCCCCCATCGTTTTCGTTTAAAAAGTAGACCGGAAAAGTGGAAAACCGTGCAACACTGCAACCAGATCCACAAAAAATCGAGGCTGAATCGACGGGAAAGCATTCAACCTTATTTTTTGCCAAGTTTCTCCGCAAAGACTTCGAAATTATTGTGAAACTGTGTATAAGTTGTGCATCGTAATAATTATGATAAAGTTCGCCCGAGCCAGGCGCTGCCTGGTGGACGTGGCCACCAGTTTTGCAGCGCCGGGGAATATGGTGAAATTGTCGCAGCGGACGGTGGCCACCATGGGGTTAATCTCGCCAAGAAGCACCTCCGGAAACTGTTGTTCTGCAGGAAGCCGCAACTATTCCACACAGGCCGACAACCGGAAGCCGGCTACCAAGGATTTTGACGACGGCGATCGGCCCCCATCCGACCCGGAAGCGGTCCATGCGGATCTGCTGAAGCGGCTCTCCAAACTGTACGACCAGGAACTGAGCCGGAATCTGATCGTGCCGCCATTCAAGCGAGCGCTCCTCTACGGCCAAAAGGCGGCCGTGCGCGATCAGGCGGGTGATTTCACCTTCATCCAGCTTTACGAAGCCGTCAAACGACTGGCCGTGCAGATATCACATCATTGTGGTAAGTGCTATCGACAAGAACCCCTCAAATGGATGTAACCTGAGGCTTGATTCGGAGAATGTCTCCGGTCGAAGCCATCTGAGATGGCCATTCTCTTTTGTGAACGTGTTGCATTTTTTTTTTTGAAACCTGAACCACGCACCCAAGATTGGTGGCGCCTGCTAGGTTTCTGGATTGCCTCCGGCACACGACCGTCCTTGAACCTGCATAAACGCCGTTCGCGTCCAAGAAGGTGACAAAAGTAGAACTAATTAGCGATCTTTCTTGCAACTTTTCTCCTTTTGGTTTGCGAACTTTTTTCGTTCGACCGTGACATCGTTTAGAAGCAGACGATCACACACAGCAGCGAGGAGGAGGAGGAGAATGATGATCCACTCCACTACGCATAGTAGAACGCAATTTGTTCCGTCGTTCCCTAAATACGACTCTCCTTGAACCAAACAGTGAGGTGGCGCCCGGTTTTTAGTTGTTCTCTCTCTCTCTCTCTCACTTCGCTGGACTCTGTTTAAATGCATTTTTAGAATTTCAGAGCAATATTAGCGCCACATGATCGTGTGCCAACAATAGCACGTGATTCATTCCGTAATTCGGCATACCCAAGCTTATTTACTGCATTGAATCGGTAATGCAGTGTCTAAAGATCGCTTACTAGAAGTATTAGATAAAAGAACAGGCCTAGTTCTAATGCTGCTGTCCACAAAAATCATTAGGGCATGATTAGAAAATAGCAACATAACACAAAACAGTTGAACTTGCCTTCCTGTGCGAAGAGGAGGCGGGTGGGTGCTATTTTTAAGATAATAGCACCCGCGTGAGAAGAAAACATTGGCACGGCAAAGGGAGACGCCATCGATCGCGCAAGACGCGCGCGCCACACGTTACATGTTTTGCGAATCAAATCGCTTCCCTTATCGCCGCTCTGTTGGTCGTGTGATTTTAAAGGAGTCACCGAGATCAACCGAGCAGACGTTGTTTATGTTTTGAGGGTTAATCTACGCCTCTCCTTCGCAATCCCTGCGCCAGCTGATGAGTTCGTTCAGGTTGCGTTACCCCGGTTGAAATTGATAACGGATGAGCATGGCACATACCATACCTCGTACGTACTAATGACTGCAATCAAATTAGTATGCAACTGTATGCATGAATACCATCCGGACTGTAGCTGTGCGTTCTGGGAGTAACTGCTAAAGCACATATCTTTCTTTCTCATTCCGCTTAACAGGCAGTGCTTCCCAATCCCGAGTAGCATTCCTGTGTCCGAATAACATCACGTACGTAATCACACAATGGGCTTGCTGGTTTTCAGGACAAATCGGTAAGTGGCATGCCAACTCTTTACAACCGCAAGATGCGGTCTCATCCGAGCACTGCTTTATCGATCGTTTTTTTGTCCATTCTAGCGGTCCCGTTGAATCCCAAATATCCAGCAGATTTGTTGGAGTATTACGTTAAAGATTCGGATGCTTCCTTACTGATTAGCACCACAGAATTTCTAGCTTCCGCCGAACCATTAGCAGCCAAACTGCAGAAACCCCTACTGCTGGCTAGCCACGAGCTTATGACTGGCTTTCCAGTGACAAACGGCAATGGAGGTGGCCAATCGGTGTCACCTGACCAGCAGCAGCAGCAACCTTCATTGGACGCCGATATATCGTATCTCGATCCGCGGCGTGAAAACCTAGTTCAACTGAATGATACGCTTGTCGTGGAGAGTGCACTGAATGGCGAATTCTACCGTGATGCGAACGCAATGATCCTGTACACCTCTGGTACGACTGGAAAGCCGAAGGGTGTCGTGCTTAGCTACGCAAATCTAGACGCCCAGCTTTCTGCCCTGGCGCACGCATGGCAGGTTACTTCAGCGGACTCTATTTTACACGCACTTCCCTTAAACCACGTTCATGGTACGATCAACGCGCTCAACCTTCCGTTGGCCACCGGTGCCAAATGTGTGATGCTGCCAAAGTTCGACAGTAGCAGTGTCTGGAGTTATCTGCTGAACGTGAACATGACGACGAAGGAGCGCGTGAACGTATTCATGGGTGTACCGACGATGTACGGCCTGTTGATGCGCGAGTATGATAGCGTGTTTGGGCGCAACGCACGTATGTGTGACTACGTGAAGACGCACTGCAAGAACAAGATCCGTCTAATGATCTCTGGCTCAGCCCCACTGCCTGGTACGATATTCGATCGCTGGCAGGAAATCACCGGTCACCGGCTGTTGGAGCGCTACGGTATGACAGAGATCGGTATGGCCATTTCAAATCCCTATCTACAGGACACAGAGCAACGTAGCCGCCGACAGGGTTGCGTCGGAATGCCGCTTCCGGGTGTGAGCGTGCGCATCGTCGAACCAGACAGTGGCCACAAGCTGACGCTCGAGGGAAAGGAAAATGAAGGCATTTGGCGAACGAGCGAAACGAAAGAGCCGGCCGAGGCACTTCCGACCGAGACGATTTCTGGCCAGCTGCATGTTAAGGGGCGCTCGGTATTCCGAGAGTACTGGAAAAGGCCAGCGGAAACGGCCGCTGAGTTTGATGGAGACGGGTGGTTCCGAACGGGTGACACGGCAAGCTACGAAAACGGCACGATACGCATTTTAGGCCGGACATCGGTTGATATTATCAAGTCTGGAGGATTTAAGCTGTCGGCACTGGAAATTGAAACGGCACTGCACGAACATCCGGATACGACCGATGTGGCGGTGCTCGGTGTACCGGACGAAACATGGGGGCAACGTGTAGTTGCTGTGATCAGTCTGCGCCAGGATGTAGCACCTGAAACATTTAGCATTCCGAAGCTGCTGGTGTGGCTGGAACAGAAGCTTCCAAAGCAGGCCATACCGAAGGAGGTGCGCTTGGTGGAAGAAGTGCCGCGTAATGCGATGGGTAAGATTAACAAGAAGGAATTGACGGCAAAGTTGTACGGCAGCGAAACAACGGCCCAACCAAAACCACCCGTACCCAGTAGTGGTGATGAGGCGGAAAAAGCATAAGCAGTGGGGCGAAGGGGTCCCTGTGGATCGAGCAGAGATCGCACAACCGAATCGTATTTATATGTATCAGATAGGGTCAGATAGACGAACACGGAGAGGTCGGAATGTGTCCGGAGGTCGAAGGCGAAGATAGGGGCCGAGCTAACCACAGAGGTAGCTCTCGCTAGTCATTCTTCACAAGATATGTATCGACTATACTGAATATTGTATCGATTTTACCGCTTAATTTGCAGCGTTCGGTTAGAAATTGAAAGTAAATTAACTGTTTCTCTGCTCCACCGTAAGCGTGGTTCAAGACGAAATCATTCAACCCATTCTCGAAGCAGCGATCGATGCATCGTTAGTTAAGCAAAATCCGAATTCATTTATTGTTGTGCCGCACCTAATACAATCCACTAGATTACTATCACTCGATGTGTACTCGTCAACGTAATCCGAAATTCGTACTCTTTTTGTAAACCGTTTAGGAAATGGATTTTCAATTTTCCTCGATCGAACATAAGCACGTAAGGTAGAATGCTCCCTAGCGAGTAGGGCTAGCCATTTTGGCGATTTAAGCGAATTATGTGGCCATCACGCTTCAAACGCGCTTGGATGAGAAAGCCCGCTTGAAGCAGCTCGGAAAAGAAGAAAATTGCACCTAACTAACACATACGAATAGTGTGTGCAGCCGTGTGTGTGAATTCAGCAGGGCGAGAGGGAGAAAACCTCTTTTTTCGTGGTAAAAAGAGCGGCAGAGTGAGCGAGAGAGAGTGATCGATGGAAGAAGAAACGCAAGGCGAGCAAGCGCGATAGTAGTAGAGCCCATGAAAGTGGTAGTAGCTAGAGCAGCAGCACAATTAGTACTAAGTAACATCATAGGCAGAACCGCAAAGCAGAAAAGGGTGGAATCTTAATATCCCTCTGGAGGTTTTAAATCGTTCGCAATCGTAGCAGCCGCAGCAGGAGCAGCAACAGAAGCAGCAGCACCAGGCTACTAAATCTGTGCTGGAAGTTCTGCAGCAGGTGATTAGAGAGCTAAGCTGGCTGCTGATAGCATTTTCGTCGCCGTGACACAGTGCAGTTATGTGCCAAGAGGGTGGAGGGTGGCTAGTAGGGCCGTGGGATGATGTGAGAGCACTGGATGGTGGTTTTTTTTTCGGTCGGTGGAGCTAGTTGAATCCCAGCGAGTTCGGGGTGTGTTTTTCTTGCTGTTCCGGGCGAAAGGTTACGCTCGCCATATTATCAAGAGCATTACAACACCAGTCGTGTCGCTGTGCAGAGAGGGCGGTGGTGTTCTCTGCGACGCACGGAGTGGGTGGGGGGAGGGAATCCTTTGCACTCGATTAGGCTGGAAGAAGGGAAAGCAAACGACGGGCGACGGACACGGGCCAGCAGAGAGAATTCCGTGGAGAGAATCATCCGTGCGCCCGTGTGTGGCGAATCTCTGAGTGGGTGTATTGGAAAAACACGAAGAAAGATACCGCCGCCACCATCATCCACCCACCCACCCAGCAGTCGAATCCTGCGGCGGCCACCCTTCACGTGTGCGGTCTATAGTGCTGGTGCCTCGAGCCCAGAAGCCAGCGAATACCGTGGCTTCAATTCGGGAAGGCGAATTATCGTAACCCGACCAACCACCAACCAGCAGAGCAGCACCAGCAGCAACAACAACTCACTATTGCTCACCTTAGCTAAGAATTGCTCACTGTGGCCTCTCACTATGCCTCACTTTATGTAGTTATGTGAGGTGGACCCCCAGCAGCAGCAGAGGCAACCTAAGTAGTCGTCGCGGAGGGAGTCTATTCGTTTCCGTGGCGCGTTCGATAAGCATCGAAAAGTGGTGTGTCCTCCAAATGTGTTTTCCGACATCCACCCTCTCCTCCGTCGGTAGTTCAGCAGAGTTGACCAGTGCGTGTGAACGACACCCAATCGTCCAGCAGAAACAGCAGCAGCAGCAGCAGCAAAAAACCCATGAAAACAGACAAAACTTAACTGCAGAAGGACCCTCTCCCCGGCCCTCTTCTCTTCCAGCATCATTGCTGGAGCATTCAAAACGGGTACACCTTCCACTTTTCCTCCTGTCTCGCAGAATCTAGAGTTGCTCGCGGTCTCGGCCACTGTGATTGGGGATACTTAATTCTTCCCGCTGGTGGCCGCTGACTCCAAAGTAGGCTGCTGTTGCTGTGGCTGGTGTAATGCAAAGTATGATTTGCCTGCTGCGAAAGTGTGCCTGAGAAATGTCAGCCAGGTGCACTAGGAGTGCTAAATGTCGTGTGTGTCTGTGCCAGTGTTGTGTGTGTGTCGCGGGGTCGGTTTTGACCAAAAATATATTGCTGGTGGGGGCTGCCACCCCCACCCTCGGAGGATCTGCCTAATAATGGAGAGCACTTGTTCTGCGTTTTCACTGCACACATGATTCATGCTCTAATGTATATAATTTTTTTTATTTGTTTCCAATTCCAGTTTGCGGTGCGTGTTTTGTGTACGATGAAACTATCGTTACCATCGTGCTCCTTGTGCTACTAGAGGCTCCTTTTCCATACTACGCGAAGGATAGAGCGAGTGTGTGAGAGGAGGAGAGAGAGAAAGCGCGAGAGAGAGAGAGAGAGAGAGAGAAAAGCAAAAAAGAGAGGAAGAGCCAGGAGTGTCTGCTGTGTGAATCTTGAGTGCATAAATCAGCGAAAAATCGGTGCAGCAGTGCGTGATGTACAAATAGTACCTGCTTCTCCTCTTTGGCTTTTGCATTTTTTTCGGGCAAAAACCTAGTGTCACACGGTGAAGGATAACAACGAAACAGTGTGTGCAGCAGTGGGTGCCAGTGGGTGGCAGGTGGCATTGGCGTGCGCATTTCATCCTCCCCTGCTGTCACTACCGGGCGGTGTGTTGTGCGGTGTTTTTAATATTTGATTTTATTTTTTTCATTTCGTGTACCAGTTTGTAAAGTGTCCCTGTGTGTGTGTGTGTGTGTCTGTTAGGTATTTTCGTCAGTGCGTTTTCCGTGTAGTTCACCGGAATCCAGATAGAGGAGTAAGCAGAAATAAAGAGAGAGAGAGTAAGAGAGAGTGGCAGAGAAAGATAGAGTGAGTGAGAGACAGTGAGGGGGGAGGGCAGGAATATTTTATTGTTTTTGTACAAATGTTACGTGAATGTTACTATGAGTGCTGTCGCCGAACCATCGATTGGTGAATTATCTGGCCAGCAGCTAAAAGACCCCTAACCGCCACCCTTGAAGCAAGGAGATCGATTGCTTCGACCAGCTCAGCGGCGCAAATTGGCAGCTGAAAGCTATAGAACCATCATCGTCAACCAAGAAAGGTGCAGCATTTTGTGGAAAAGATCTAACAAGGTAAATGGCTTCCTGGGATCCTTCCATGCCTTGTTGTAATCAACGGTAGTAATACATGCTAAAACGACTGGTGAGGCTAGCGAAACTTCTAGCAGGCCAAGCGACCGGAGGCATACTTAGACGGGAGAAAAATTGACATCAAGAAGCAGAAGGGCAGAACCACCCGAAATGCGAGGTGTCATAGAGAAGTCCTTCGTACATTGACCTTCCTAAATGCCGGACTGGTCGAGGTTAAGAGAGAGAGGGGTAACCAAGTATGAAATTATTTACAGTAATGTTCCTGCGTCGCGGAATTTTGTGCAGACGGTTGACTTCACAATCGACCAACAGCAGCAAAGCCATTGTTGCCGCTTTACTAAAGATCCTCCGTTTGTGTGTATGTGTTGTTTTATGTCCAGCAACCCAGCAACAGCAGCAGCTTAGAGGACAACAAACGGTCTCCACTCACATAACGTTCTTTGTCGTTTCCTTCCGCGAAGAGAAAACTCTCGCTGGCCTCTCATCCTCTCATTTTATGCACACGAGGATATCCAGGAGCAGCTGGTCCGGTCGATTGGGCGAACCCGATTGCAAGAAGACATTGTTTCTCCTAGCCTGCTTGGCAGGCCTTTTCTCTCGTGTCACCTTCTTTTATCATTCCGGTTCGTATTGGATATGTCGGATTCCGGTGATAACAACGTTCCCTCAAAAGCATATCTTCCCGTATCCATCACATGCGAACGGTGGGCAACGATGTTTATTGGTCTTATTTGCACTTTGTTAAATTCGCTTTTCCAACATTGTGTGGTACATAAAAAGGAATGTTGGTTTTTCTGGTGAGCGACAGATTACCCTGTTTTTCGAAAAGCCAAGAGAGAGATAGAGAGGGAGAGAGAATGGTTATCTTTTCGGTGGATGCAGCTGAGAGAAAGAGATCCCTTGTGTATGTGTGTGGGAATGTTCTGAGCTCATCCTCTAGCAACTTTCCATATTTTTCGTGTTACTAGTTTCTTGAAACATTGTCGGCCAGGCATGGGAGTAGTATACACACAATCAACTCTCTCTCTTTCTCACACACATACGCACGCCCATTTTGTGTCGCCGAGGTCATCGCTAAACGCGGGGAAAGCTACTGGGATGGGATATTAGTTGATCACATTATTGAGCTTAAGTAGCCAGCTGTCATTAGAGCTTACGTCTGCTGGGACCTACCGAAGGAAGCACATTTGGCGGTTCGCTCTGGTGGTCGATTTACCTTTATCGCTCGTGGCGCGGCCGTCATTACCATGCTAACGGTAGGTGGGTTTTTTGATTGTTGGCCACCGCCGCAGCTGCTGCCGCTACTTTCGAGCGCCTCTCTTCGAAAAATGCACCCGGTTCACTCATTTCGGTGTGACTCATCCACCTAGTAGCAACAGAGGGCAACACCGAGTGTAACGCAGGAATCACACAGAAGGCACAACTCTTGACGGTGTTGACGAGTGATTAGAATATCATCGCTCTAGTAGTAGTCTGCAGCACTGTCAACAGCTTTACATTTGTAAACTGCTTTTACTTCTGTTGACAAATGTTAGCGCGCTCTCTGATTGTTGCAAAAGGGGGGAGACACCTGACGGTGATTCAATCTTCATTTTGAATTAAACCAGCTTATCGGCAGCAACCGCCAGTCCATTGTCTAACTGTACTGTCGCCCATCGACTCCCATTATCGATGCCTAGCAGTGCTGATGAGTGTTGCACTTCCAAATTCATTACCATCGCGAGATTTCATCTTTGATATTGTGTAATATTTAATGTTTTATGCATAACATAAATTTAACATTTCGTTTTATAAAAAAAAAAGAAAATCGATGTGGCTTTGATCACGAAATATTATAATTGGATTGGGTTCGGTCAATTGACCGAATAAGAAATAAAAAAAAAAATTCCAGGCCTCCGTCTCATGGAGGCGCTTGGTTGCTGATGAAATTTTATGAGACTCAGCATTCCTAAGCAAGTGGCCTAATGTTGGATATGCTTTACGAACACTTACGAGTGCCTCAACTATTTATTTTTGCACCATTTCTAGTCGCTCTATTCTTGAGCAGCACAAGTCAATGGCCAAGGTGGAAAACGTGCGCCACAATCGCATCCTTGGTACTCATCTCTCCCCGCACTGGCACCAAGACGGTACGTTTTCGGTGAGTCGCTAGCAAAAGGGAGAGGACATCCAGCAAGTTAGCCAGCAGGTTGAGCCTTAACAGCGGCAACGAGAACGCTCTTATACACTCTCACTAAATTCTCTTTTTCTCTCGGATTCGTACTGTGGGCGCTCTAACGAAACAAACTCCTGTTCCAGAGCCAGCCCCAGTGTGTGTGACACCTTGGGTGTGGGTCCACCTTGGCATGTTCCTTTCCGCGGGAGGACCGGGAGGCATCCTCTTGCTGGCACTGTTGCTGCTCTGATCTCGATGGAAACTTTCAGCCAAAAATGTATGCGATAAGGTTGCCCTTTGAGACACCGTATTCTCCGATTGTTAGATACATTTTTGCGTTGGAATAAATAAAGCTGGAGATAAGTCATTTTGGAGAAATTCATAACATGAAGGGCTAACTGTTTGCCACTAACTCACACGGCGAACTTTGACTGGAGTCTGAAGGTCGTAAAAGGAAGTGTATATTGGTTAATGGGAGAAAAAAACCTCTCCAGAAACCTCCGTATGTAACCTTAAATGCGGGTAGAAGGATCCTTGGCGTCCTACCGCGTTCGTCCTTCTCTTCGCCACTTCCATTTCGGTTACCTCTTCCATTCGTGAAAGCTTTCGGCCGGGCAGCCAAAAATAGAATCAAATGACTTTGGCAAAGGCTCATTCAACTCGTTCTCGGACGAGTTGTGTAAGAATGGTTTCGATTCTTTGACGCTGGAAAGAACAAATGCCGTGTAGCGGTTTCAAAGCTTTCGTTTCATTTAAGTTTCGTGCTTTGCTTTGTCACTGAACGCATTTCAGAAATGACTCTATAGATGCAGGTTCTATTGAATCACAATAACATCACTGCTACATCTTTGTATGAAATAAACTAACATGTGTAAGACTAATTTAAGCGATTTATTCTGCTGCGGCCCCAATGGTTGCCAGTCACTAAAAGTTTGCAAACTAAAGGGGGAAATGATCACCGACATTTATACTGTTTTATATTTTTAATCACTATAGGTATGCGGTGGTTACTATGTACTGTGTGCATTTAATGACAGTAGCGATGGTGCAGGGAATAGAAGACAAGTGTATAAACAACACTATAATTAAGTGGTTACATGTTTTTCATTGATATATTCAACGAATTAACAGGAACAGCGAGTAGCAAAAAAGTGTACTTTTGCGTTTTAGATAGTTCGATTGCAAGTGAAAGTGAGTTCAACGTTAGGGAACTTTGTAGCAATAATAGTCACTGGTCATGCTAAAACAATGCGATAATCGATCCAATTGATGTACCGGAGAATTCAGCAGTAAAGCGCTAGCCATGTGCTAAGCAGATGTAACTCCTACTCAAAGCCTAGAACCGATTGGACACAGTTGGGGTCCTGGGGAAGCTACCATATCGCCAGCCCCACTAGCCACTCATCGTGGTTAGTGTGTGCGGCACACCGGAGAAACGCATAGTCGATGTGACCTCCTCCCGAGTAAATCCGCGCTATCCACGTAGATGACAGCGCACGACGAAGTTTCGTGCGGTCGCTCGGGAGGAACTCGCAGCCTCGGAGTTGCCTTTTTCCCACGCTGCATGTATGTATGTATGGTTGTCGAAAAGCAATGACCCGAATCTCTCCTCTTCCTCGCAGCGGAACCTCTCCGTTTCTTCGACTACATGCAATGCGATCCTTTTCTATGCCACTCTCACTTTCCTTTTCTCTGTTTGGCACACGGGCTCGCAGGCCTGCTGGCTAGTGTTCACTCGCTCGCTCGCTCAGCCGCTCGCCCTTGATCCTTATCCCGGGTTTTGCGATTATGGTGGCTTAGTGGGATCCGGCCAAAATAAGGCTCGGAGCAACAACATCTGGTGGCTTAGCTCTCTGGAATCGCTAGTAGTTCCCTGCGGGGTAGTGCAAGGTGGTGTGTAGGGGGAGAGGGCTAATGGAAAAAGAATGGAAAGGTTCCGGGCGAAACACGGGGGAGGGTTGCGCTCTCCCACGCACGAGACAGCAAGGATGAGAGTGAGCAGTATGTAGTGCATGAGCGTAGAGCGAGCCGAACAAAATACATTCAGAAGGTACTACCTTTTCCGCCAGCGCCAGCGCCAGCGTCATCATCATCATCGTTAGCACCGTTTGCAGTAGGCACCGAAAAGCGATGACGATAAAAATTATCTTTCGGTCGTCATCGTTGCTTGGTGGTGACGTAACAAACAATAGAAAAATGGACGCCGGACTGCGCGCGACCGCCCGCAATGCGAACTGTTTATTTTTGGGGCTTTCTTCGTTTCCTTCTTTCTTTTTCCTATTTTTTTTTGTTCTATTACGCTCTGTTATCTAAGCCAAAAAGAGAGGAACGCGGGGAGCGCTGGGTATAGGTCACGGTAGAGAGACAAACAGTATAACGACCAAGTGCGCGCAACACCACCCATGAATGGGTGGTTCAATCTATCTGGAGTACATGTGGGAGTGCCGGTGAAGGGAGATGGGCCGGTTGCGGTCACCACAACCTCACTTTCTGACACGCAAATTTAAAACGAGCAACAGATTGTTGATAATTGCTGGATGGTTCTTATGTGATTTTGATTCTTCTGTTCCGAAGGCATATGTAATCCAGAGAATTATCTTACTTTGAACGGTATAGCTTATCTCACTTTCAAGATACTGTAAATCTGGAAGATATGAAATGATTAAAACGTGAGAATATTTTTCTCCCAATTTGAATAAGCATTATTATTGAAGCCCAATTTGTGAAGGCTCGTCAATCATTTTACACGGTTACGTGTCACATAATAATGTGTCACAATAAACCAAAAAAGTGCCCGTGTGCCCTCGATCTACATGAAGGGCGAAACCCTTCCTTCCTTTTACAGTAATTTCTCCGCTATTGTTACTGGAATTCAAATTCCTGGCGCGTTCCCTGCTGTTGCAAAGGGATGGCACTGGCCATCCTCCAATCGGTCAATCATGCTTCGCAAGCAAAGAAAGAGAAACCACCCTCCCTCCGGAAGGGAAAATCAGTAGTCACGGCACAGCGGCATAGTGACAGAGTAAAAACATATGCAGATCAGGCTCGCTTATGGCGCCATCCGCGTATGTGTGTGTGTGTGTGTTTGTAACACAATGTAAGCTGTGCTCCTCTGCACACCGTTGGGCTGTGAATGAATATATGTTTGCTGCAGTAGCATTCGGTGATCAATATGGATAAGCAACTATTAATAAAGTGTCTAAGTGGTGGAAAAACTCAGCAACTAAATTATTGATGGCTTTTTGTTTCTCAAAGACAAAAGCCGAAAAGAAATGGGGGAATCTGTCAAACATTCAACAGTTAACACTCGTGTCTCGTAAAAGTGATCGATTGAAAGGGAGTCGAGGGCTCATCTACTCATACAGCTCCCGGCAAGTATTTACAGACAACTAACTCAACCTCAGGACGACGATAGCTTGAAGTTTGAGCATTCCAGTCACATAATCTCTACAACCAATGCCTCCTCCCCCTCCCTACCCACAGAGTCGGCAATGTGATGATGGCGAATGTGTTGAGAAGCATAAAAATGGTGATCAACATCGACTGGCAAGTAGCGCTAACTATCACATCAGCCGTGTGCGTTTGGCGTTTGATTTGCTGTGTTTGAATCAGGTGTGAGGTACTCCACCCAAGATCCAACAGTACGTCCGTTGCTTTGCAGAAACTGTTTAAATATGTTTCCTATATCGATTCCGATCGGCGGAGCGAGGGAGTATATCGATGGCTGGTGGCGGCGGGTGTCTAGCGAAACGATCGATATTTGCTGGCAAGGTTGCACTGTTGAGCATACGGGGGGACGGACAGCACAGAGGACCCCATGGCAATTGGTTTCACCCGGCATGCAGCATATTACCCGAGCGAAGTTAATCGCGGCCCATTCCGGGGCACATAAGGCAAACCCTAGTGGCCGGAGAGTGGCCGGATAACATAAGCAAAACGTTCGAACGGATGATGGGCCATCGGAATGGAAAATAATTCAATGGTCAGCTAATGGTTTCCTCTCTCGCTCTTTCTCTCCCAGTCGGCACCATTTCTGTGTCGCCGGTTCGCTACTGATCCGTTGGAATGTTTTTTAACTTTAAATGGCAAAAGGATAGGACAAAAACGAGTGGATGCGACGGGAGACAGCAGCAGCAGCAGCAGGCTTGTTGTGAGTGACATTTGTGTACACGGCGCCATCGATACGACGACGGCCAATAGGAGATCGAATGGTAGCGAATTTTCTTAACCACCGCCGGATGATAATTACACTCGCTGGAACCACCCTCCCTTCCTGCCAATTCGATGCTCTCCTCTCCCGATTGGTGAAGGGCTGTCGACAACCATTTGTTGTACTTGTTCGCGTTCCTGTTGCTGTTGCTGCTGCTGCTGCTGCTGCGAGTGCTGTAATTCTGTTCACGCATTTGCATATTACTGAAATAGTGTCCCTACTGACGGGTGCGTAAATTCAGCTACGACATTATATTTTACGATATGGCACATCCCGTAGCGCAGCAGGTGGCATCGAACATAAACTGTCTTCAATTGGTTTTGCCGCACACTGATCGTTGGCTACACACGGACAAGAAGCAAACATTGCGTGACTTAGCTCGTTTGAGCTTCCGCTAACAACCGGCGCAGCATATCACTAACCTGCCCTGCTGCGTCCCCTTTTTCCGATGCCAATCAGCAGCGGAAAGAGGTCAATTCAATGATCACACGGCGATGCAACGGCGACCTTTCATCCAGTGTTTCTAGAGGCGACCATCGCATCTCGTTCAGGGTGCCGTTGGAACGTGATGCGTCAACGTCTCTAGTAAAAAGCTCCGTTTCCACCACCGAGATTTGTTGCGGGTGATCAGTGAGTAGGAAAGAGATAACTAAGGCACCATACAGTGACTGTGCTGATTGTGTGCTGGCATTTGGGCTAAAGTGCATTGCCTACGATTATAAACTAGCCGTTGCTGCTGCGAGAAGAAGGATAAATCGCTTTCCGCTTTTCAAATCCCCCAAAAAAATGTAATTCCCATCGTTCGTTTCTGGTCACCCTTTACATCATCGACATTCGCCGTCGTAGCCTACCCGATACACTTTTTTTTCACAAACCGGATGAAAACATTATTTGCTATCAAAGGCGAGCGGCCAGAGAGTTTGGTCTGGGAAGAGAAGGTGGTCTTAGAAGGCGCTGCGCAGCGGCTTGCACTTGATTCTAGACCGCAGCCAACCCCCCCCCCCCACCCCCTTGCGAGATGCCCGCTTCATAATCATCGGACACACGCGCGCACTATAGCACCCACACACACACACATACGCGCGTATAGTCGCTCACATTCGCAGTCTAGTGCACGTGGATTCGGTCGATTGATTTAGCGAGTACATTTTCTCACATGGCAGCAGCTGAGTAGTATCGATGAGACACGGACGCGAGAACGCGCCTTGGGTGAGGAAAGGTCGGTGGTGGAGCTGTTGCACTTTTCCAATTAAAGCCCCCTCCTTCCGCCTGTGCCTGTAAAAACATGGGTGGCTGCGGCTGCTTCTGATGCAGGGTATCGTTAGCTGGCTTTTCTCAGTGAGCATCTAGCTCGATTTTGATTGTAATCTTGCCAATAGAATCTGTTCACTCAACATCGGTCTAGTGGGCTAGTATCATTTACACGACTGGATGTCTATAGAAGTGTGCAGAGTTGCTAAGCAACCAATTGTGAATACTTTTTGAGTGAGTGAACTCTTGCTTATGGAAGTATTTCACAGCAAGTTGAAAGAGTCCTTCGTCATCCTTCCGGCGTGCATTGGCTTCTCTTTTAGCCATCTTAGCCATATATCCACTTGTGATAGCGTGTCATACAATATATTTAGCAGTAACTAATATTTGTAGTTCTTGAAGCTAACCACTTGGCCAATTCTGTTATACATTTCCGTTTGTGAAGCTGTTTGCGTGTGCTTCCGTGGGGCTGAGTTCAGAGGTTTCATTATGCAGGTCAGTTCCCAAAGGGGTTAACTCATCTCACAGACAATAGCAGCTACTAGCTTTCCCAGCAGTTAGTGGTGATCATAAGGTGTAAGCTGCTTCCTTTAGCAACTTTAAATGAGGGGTTACAAGATACTTCGGGTTTCGATTGTGCGTGTGACTGTGGTATTGAACTGTGTAATAGCTGCTACTGGTTGTCCGCATGCA